>NW_019525248.1:801159-801768 GCF_002814215.2 Seriola lalandi dorsalis
GTCAGTCTTGACTGGATCCTCAATAGCACACTTGATCACAACGGGTCTCTCCTTCCACAGTCCACTGTACACCTGCAAATATAACAATGTGAGAATAGTCAGATGTCTGAATGCTTGTATGTGTGTGATTCACTGAAGGTTTGAGCTTCAGGACTTTATTTGTTTTTAAATACAGGCATTAATTTACTACAGGCCACAGGTCTGTTTTTTTTTTACAGTTTTACGTGTTCTGTTAGACAAAATGAACACTGCTTAAAACTGCCGTTTTCAGATGGATGACAAATTTTTTTGTGGAAAGCCTGACATCAGTCATGTCTCATACTAAATGTAACTAAAGAATTTTAGCAGTTTTTGTAAGATTACATGCTTATATCTTAAAAGCATAGATAAAACCTATGCCACACTTAATTCATTATTATAAATAGAAAAATTTGTGTTTCTGGTTAGTACCGCTAATTTTACGGTTTTAAAAATGCAAATTTTTACCATAAGAAAAACGCTGTTTTGCCATATAATAAACATGATTTTTATGTTGGCAAAACAGCACAATTTCCTATGATAAAAACTTGTATTTATATGGTAAAATATGGTTATTAGCTTAGTAGTACT
>NW_019525248.1:801818-816123 GCF_002814215.2 Seriola lalandi dorsalis
TTTTACGGCCCAGCTCAAAGGGGCTCTTTTTTAAACCTGTATGTCAGCATTGTGTCGACTCATGTAGTCTGTGGGTGTCGTGGGTGTCGCGGGTGTTTTTAACTGGTGCAAACTTTGGATGAGTGTGTTGTATAAAAGCACACTTATGATGATCTAAGCACTTCTGTAGTTTGAATCATTAGGGATGCAGCAGTGTACCATAGGAAAAAGTCATCCTGAACTCAACTGGAGGACAGTACATGCCGCAGCATATATCAGTGTGCATCCTTATACTTGGCCATCTAATTCATTATTATTCCACCCCTCTATACTCTCCACTCCCTCACTTCATCAGTCTCTTTCTAACTAATCAGCTTGTTTACCCTCACCTTTTCTGTCATTCAAGACTTAACCTCTTATGTAAATTATGTCTTTTTTCTGTGTGTAATTTACTCATCCAAAGTATTGCAGAGTGACCATGGTAAGCACATCCCCAGCATTACCCCGGAGAAACTGAGACTGACTGACTGATTATTTTTTCCTTCACAAGGGATTCGAGTTAGTGTCAATCAATTCAGTCAAAAAACGAAGGCACAGATGTTTGTGCAACTGCATTTTCAGGCCAAAAAATATATATGCAAGTGAGAATTTTTAATTCCAGAATGCTGAGACAGACAATGCACTTGAGGCCCAATCAGATACTATTGTACCGAATTTTCGGGGGAATTTAAACGGACCCCAAGACCCCTTTAATGGGGAAAAAAATGGAAGGTAACCTCAGGAAGAGCAACAGAGGAGGCATCCCTTTTCCAGGACAGACAAATATGCAATAGATGATGTATTTACATAATTGACCAAAATGTCAAAATTACAATATGGAAAATCTGGATGAAAATCCTGTCCTCGTCACTTGGGAGAAGCAAGAGTGGTGCCAGTCTTTCACTGACACTGTCTCTTCATAAAAGAATACTCTAGCTTTAGTGTTTTGGTCGCAGCAGCCCCCAGAAAGACAGCTGTCCCTACTCTGCCTGCAAAAGAGCAATGGCTGTACTTACTGTATCTTTGCTACAAACACAAAGCTATTTGCGTCCTGCTTGCTAGCATTTATATAAGCAAGCTAGGAAGAAAATATGCTGAATGTCTCTCCTAAATGCTTATATTGTCAAAAACATTCTCAAATCTGACTTACATTTGCATGATGTTGGCTCCCTCCAATGCCATGCTGTCTGTCTGTGGATTGACTCGACTTTAAGCTCACTTCAACTTTACAAGGTGTAATAGATACCCATTAATTGCAGAGACAATGGTGAGAAACTGCTGAACACTGTGTGTTTCAGTGCTGAGGATGAAGCGAATGCTTTAAACAGTAAAAGATCCAAAAATTCATTTCATATGAAATCAGTTGTTGTTAGTTACAGTCCAATTTGTCTACTTAATTTGGCCTTCTGGTAAGATTGCTAATTAATTTAATAGTGAAAGTCCAGACAGGTGTCTCATTAAGCAGCATAATAAAAATGTTAAACAAATCATCTTTATTTACAGTATGTGCTGACACTTCTGACTGAGTGAGTTATATGGCACATTCTTCCGAGCAGCTCTTTTACGTGTTTATTTATTTAGTTCAAAATGTTAAATAATGAAAAAACTGTGGACAATATGAAATCCGTACTGCACAGTCCAAGGTGGGATTGAAATATGTTACTAGCCACTACTCACCCTAACTATGTACACAGTGAGTCAACTGATAACCAGGTACAACACTCTCAGGAGGAGGCAGAGGAGCAAAGTCACACTTGAGGCAAGTTAGCTCATCCAATCTTATCTAATGCTGATGTCATACTTGACGTCAAATGTGAGGAGACAGCACATTTCTTCTTCCTCCCACTGTGACTATGACTATTTTTACCTTTACACACTAATATGCAGTTGGCACTTGCAGTTGTTCTGTTTGTTTAGAGACAGTTTCTTCACGAGGAGATTACATGTGTACATTACGTAACATTTGCTTTGTCTACATTTCATCTAGTTTATAAAAGACGTGTGGGGAAGGGAGCCAAATTGCATTGGATTCATCATAGGTACAACACACATTACTATGTTGAAGTAACACATGCAGAAAAGTTAGCCTATACATGTGGGAATAAACTGGTTGCACTGTGGAGTGCAGCTCTATTGTGCAACTTTCTAACCTACATGAGTAGTATCAGAAGTTTAAAGAATTGCTGCCGTGGAGTACTGTATTGAGCCTCATAGAGGAAAGCCATCTACTATGTTTGCTTCCCTCACTGTGCCAAGGCAGCACCATGGATGACTTATCCTGAGACAAACATCTCAAGTGGGCAGCACAATAGATAATTGACATTTCTCTTCTTCGTCCAGTTATCAACATGCACCCCTCCTATACTCGACTGGACAAATACACTGCTCACTGGGCTGTCACTGGTCTTTGCCTAGAGTTTCCAATCAACACAAACATGGCGGTCATTTTGGATGTGTCAGATTTCTCCCAAACAATAATACTTTAGTTGACGTATACAGTGGCTAATTTCAATAGCTTTGGAAAGAGTGGAGTCAGAGGGGGATGTTAATGTTACTAGTCTGTTTAAATTTCATTAAGGCTTAAAATTATGCATAAGTGCAGATGCATATTTTTAGTTTCAGCTCTGAACTAGATTAGCTACCTCCCCCTGCTTCCAGCCTTTATGCTAAGCTAATACTTGCTGACTGTAGCTTCCTACAGTATTTAGTCATGAGAGTGGTAACTCTCAGCAAGGAAGCAAATATGCATATTTATCAAAATGTCAAACTACTTCTTTGAATTGAATGGATCATTTCGGCTGTGTTGAACGTGTCATGAGATTTATCTCTTTATCCCACAGTTTTTATTCATTTTTGAAAATGATTCCCGGATGAGTTTCTGGGAGCACCTAGCTCTTCAAACCTTAACTCGCCTAATAATGCAAAATGTGAAAATGTGTCCACACATTCTTTCTTTGCTGTTGCAGCCCAGGTATTAGGAACTTAAATGTGAACCATTAGCTGCAATTGGAATTCAGGCCATGTGGGCCACTGACAGTTGGGCAGAAACAGCTCCATATTAATTGCATATTGGGGCTTTAAAATGTAGTGCATTATGATAGTGCTGAATAGTTCAACTGTTGTAAAGTTCAAGTGAGACAATTAAGTGCCATATGTTCCTGAATGATATATTGCAGGACAGAGATAATATATTCATTCCTCTCTCTTATTTCTTCCCCCATCCCCACTGAGGACGAGGAGGTAAAGGAGTGGAAGGACAGAACACTTACCCAGGATTAAAGAAGCTCGGTGTTTCCTCACTGATATTGCTCTCTTTCACACACTAAGGCTTTATAGCATATTTTCACTCTTGCCCCGCTCTCCCTCTAATGATTCCAATCCTATCATTTCTCTCTCTGCCCCACCACCAAAGCCTTATACTGTCTCAGTTCAACAATTTCTGCCCTCCTTTTAGTACACAATCTCCCCGTATCATCCTTAATGTTTTGCTTTCCTCTCCGCCTTTTTCTTTCCTTCCTTTCTTTCTTTGCCTCTTTAATTCTCTCATCTCCTGCTGTAGCCCCCCCACGGCTCCTCTGCTCTCAGGTTGTCAGATAAAGGTGAAGATCTTCTTTAGAGTGCTTGGCTCTGCTTTTCGCCATCTTTATTTCATTATTTATTTTTTTTCTCTTAACTATAGAATTTTCTTTTTGAGCTCTAGTGGTGGCATTTCTGATTGGGCTGGACTGAGGAGGGAGAACTTTGCAGTGAGTGACCTTTGTGGATTTCTAAAGCTCATTATTCCTCGTTGGGCTCAGTTGTGGCGCTGTGGGGAGTGGCACAAGTCTAGTGACAGCTGCTGCTGGGCCAGTGCAGATCCTGGTGAATCTTTCTTTCATTGCTCTTTTTTTCTCTCTCTCATTCTTGTTCTCATTCCCTCAGCTTCTCCCTCTGACCTTTTTCAGTCATTTCACTAGCTTTATCTGGATTTCCATTTCACTAAACCCTTCCTATGTCTTTGCTCTGTTCCTCGCTGCCTGTAAGCTCGGCTAACTCAAACTGCCGATGACAGAAACGTTGGTATGTGTGCTTTGATTGTACCTATAAATGTCACTATTTAAATGCATTAGTAAATAAATAGAGGCAAGATAAAGTTCAAACTTATTTTACAGATTTTTTCTGACTGGCTTGGTTTTTATTCTGTGGTTTTGAAACCACATGTTGATAATTTATTCTGGTTTTCAGGTGTGAATGACCGCTGGCAAAACCCTACGCTCTAGAGCGGGGAAACATATTTCACTCACAGACACTAACGTTATGCTTCAGCAATAAGTTCACTATCTACTAGTCTTTTTTATCTTGCATAGCCTACTGTGATAATTAAAACGTCATTACCCACAATGCCCAGTTAAGACATTGACCTGTACAGTCTTTCCAGAACAGATAGTAGCAATTTTCATAAATTGTATTTAATGTGATATATAGGAGAGATTGGTTAATTTAAAGAAATAGATTTAATTTAAAAAGATAGATTTATTAAATAAACCTAATATAATATAATATATATATACTGTTGCCCATAAAGTTGGAATAATTTAGTTTTCTGTTTAATTGTGGTTTCATTATGGTTTCATTTTCATTGTGATATGTTTGGAAGAGATTGACTACTAAAGTTTTGAGAAGATATACACTTTATCTGTCAAGAATAAATCATATTGTCACGATCATTTCATGGAAAGAGGTAAAAAATATTTTATTCCAACTTTATGAGCAACAGTGTATAATAAAAATTGCAACTCAAATGAAATGAAATCAATAGAGTTCATCATGCAATCAATTAAGTACATTAAAAGCATTGAAAAGCATTCAAACCATTAATTTTAAGGTGATATTGTTGAAGCATTCTTGCTTGGCCTCCAGCTTAGCTTGCATCTGTGAGAAAATTTAGCTTCACTTGCTTCCATGGCAACAGACCAATTTAATGTGTGTCTGCCTTACCATAAGCAAATATATATTACAGATGAAATATAATGGCTGTGATTTTGCGAGAGAACGCCCACAGTCTTGGTCAAATGACAGTTTTTGGCCTCGTTACTGATCCAGGCTGGGCTTGGCTGTTTCATACTTGGTGGATATTAATGAGCAGAGACTCAGTATAGGATGACATTCTTTGATGTATGAGCATGTGGTCGGCTGTAGCATTGACACACCAAATAATTAGTCCAGGTGCTGTTTTCCGCAGATATGGTATAAACTCCAACCCTTATTTAAACCCCATCTGATATGTCAGTGTCATCGGCATGTGAATGTTTGTGCACATGGAAATGTGTGCATGTTGAAGGATTTTCTTTAAATCACAATGCTGCTGGACCATGTTGTAATCCGTATAGGCATGTTTGTGCTTTTACAGTGACAAAAATAAGGTATCGAGTGAATAAAAGCAACATGTCACATTTGTTTCTGTTGGCAGTGAATGACCTTGATAAACATCCACAGTTAAGTCAGTGCTTTATGAGGTAACAGTATTGTGTGATGCTGAATCATATTTTTTGGGTGTCAGCTGAGCGTATTCACATGAAGTGATCAAGGGGATAGTAATTTAAAGGTCAGCAGGATGACTGCGGTGGAGCATGCATGAATAAATAATACACGTTACATTCAGAGGGTAAGTGCAGTCACTTTGGACTGACACTGCTGATTAAATTTTCACTGAGTTTGTATGGACACCTCTAAGATCTTTATACCAGATGGTTGAGATGTGGTTTTTTTAATAAAGAAGCTGTTTCCAGGGAAATCAATAACAGCCTCCCCACACAGCGTAGCACAGCACCTGGGGAAGGAGTCCCGCTGCAGCAACAGCAGCCGGCCTCTCTCCTCGACATGCTCGGCAGATTCTGGCATGTAACTACAGCAGCTGTAATTGCAAGTCATTGAGATTCATTAGCCAGTTTCCTTCCATTACTGCACAAAATCCATACAGAAGTGCCCTTTTGGTGATTGCCCCCCCCCCCCCCCCCCAATGACTTTGATAGATGACTATTTGGATAGAGTTCACACATGAAATGTTTCTCACTGTCCTGTTGCAAGAAAATGCACGGCCATTTGACACCTTCTTCAAAATAATATTGTCAGCCCTAATTGCAGCAAGAGTGCCCACAGGATTAGTCAGACATAAGTTTCACACTGTGGTAAATACAACACGAATAATAAAGAGGTACCATTAAGTTAAATGGGTAATGATATTCAGGATCACCTTTTGCCAGCTAATTTGTCTTCTTTACAGCCAGGTTGCATGCACTTGATGTGGACCGCCACATATTTAACAAATCTTACACATTCTCATCATCAGAGGTTTGATTAGTGAGCTCTATATGTGCGGCTGTCTGGATATGTTGAAGCTGATGTTGTAGGGTGAAGGTTTACAGGTCTTGCTGCAATGCTTCAAAAACACATGCTGACTAGTAGATTCATTATAGCAGTATAACAATAAACACTTTACAGTGGCTCACATGACACTTTTTCTTTATATGGTGGCATGAATATGAGATAAAGTGTCCATTTGTTCCTGGCAAATCCAATTTGTTTCTCAAATTTGACCTTTACGACTGACTGTCTGCACTGTAATTTTCAAGCAATCAAGCTGAATTGTGTGTCAAGGCAATGTCCATGTCATCTACATTTGTTGCTGTGGTAACACTGTAAGGCACATCTATCTATGATGCGTCCTTTTGTACGTTTCGCCGTGGAAATATTAATTGCACTGGATGACATTAGAAACAGAAGAGAAGCAGCCATGTCTCATACACCGTCACAGCTAACTGCACACTGGATGTGTCATCAGTGTAAGAATTTGAGCGTTCGAGCTGAGACACATCTGTATACATTTAAAATGAATTAGACTGTTTTTTCTATCCAGATGTCATATCAATGTCCGGTCCAGATATGACTAAAATTACATTTGGTTGGCCGCCAGTCTGAACATGATTTAAAATATATGTAAATAGACTTTCAGGGCCATTTTAATTCAGTATCCATGTATTAAATACCACCTGTGCAAAGATTAATTATAATTTATAAGACATAATGAATTAATAACATTAATTAATATAAAGCATAGAGTGTATATATACACCATAAACAATAAATTGGATAATAAATTATTATAACGGCTCATTATGAAATATTACTCTCTCTCCTCTCTCTCTCTCTCTCACTCTCTCTCTACTCTCATTTTGTTCAGAAAGTAATGAAGTATTAGGTTTAATTTAATTTAATTTCAAAATGCACTTTTTTTTTTAGCCCTCTTTATGGAGAGTGTATGTTTTAGTTTCACTAGCAGCATGACTCTGAGAATGCCAGCAGGCCACTGTGGCTCAGACTGAAATATCTTAACTACTGGATAGATTGCCATGAAAATTATTTTTACAGACATAATCCCCAGAAGATGAACCCTACTGACTTTAGTGATCCCCTGCCTTTCCTGTAATGCCACCCTCATTGATTTTCTATCTATTTATTCTTATTTACTGGATGGATTGGTGTGAAATTTGGAACATAAATTCATGCCTTCGTCAGGATGTGTTCTAATAACCTTTGTGATACCCTGACTTTTCCTCTGTTACAATCATCCTGTCAAAATTTCAATTTACCCTAAACTTTGGAAAACGCTGCAAAACTAAAAGCATTACTATCAGCCTCAGCTATACTTTATTTTTGTGCTAGTTAGCTAATGTTAGCATGCATGGTAACACGGTAAACTCAGACAGTGAACTTACAGAATGCACAAAGTTTACTTGCTAAACACCAGCTCCTTTGGAACTTGATTTTCACAACCGTTGAATTACCGTATTCCTACACACAAGAGCATCTACAGCGTGCACTGCCCTACGCCGCAGATCAACTGCTTGAGTCGTTGAGGCATTTTTTTAAAAAGTGGCTAGAACACCTTATTGCAGTTGACCCCATCCACAGCAGCACATCACTCAGCTTCTGTTTTTTTCTGCTTCTCAAAACTGGCAGCGTGTTGAGCCGAATCTACTGCGGGTAAGTATAGTGTTAGTATTTAGCTCAAAGCAACGCTGTATCAAAGCACAGCCTCACTGATCCGCTAGCACGGCTGTATATTCATAGTCTTGTTATACTTCACTGTGGCATTTTTCTCTTCACCAATCTTTACCCCTTTGTCCTTCAGCTATTCAAATACTTTCAGCTTCACTGCAGGAAAATGCACCCAAATACTCCATGCAGTAAGTTAATACAAAGCACACCAAGGTTATACTAAGAAGCTGAAAATGAGCTAATAGACCACTTTGGTCTCACTGTGTTACTTGCCCGGGGCTTATTTAGGTGAGAGTGGGGAGAATATGGACATATTTTACATGCAAGCAATAAAGCACACTGGGTCTACAGTAAATCACTTGGTCTTTAGGCTACCGGTGTTTTGTTTAAGCGGGCAGGTATCGTTATGTTCTCTGGACTCGCACCACAGACAGCTGATGCCAGGGAAATAAAGATTAGAGGGAGAGAGACTCAGGAGGGAAAACAGAAAGTGCTCTGGTGATAGACCGGGCAGGCCAGGGAAAGTAAACAAAGTAAGGTGAGAGATGAGGAGAGAGAAAGAATAAGTGAGTGTGAGAACAAAAGAGGCAGGCAAAGACAGAAGTGAATGGTAAATACAAGAGGGATGGGCAGCGCTGGGATTAATGTACATGTGTGTCTGTAGTTCTTTATTGTACATATATATCCCTGCACATTTCTCTAATGGAGGAGTCATTTTGAGATGCAGTATAACAAACAGAAATTATATGGTGCTACCACTGATTACCTACAGGAGTCAGGTCCATGCAGGAGGCTGTTTTGGCTGTACTCTCTGTGCCTTACTGCTGTATGTCTCTAACTCTGATAAATTGCACTGTTTGGGCCTTTCTCTGCAAACCGGATCATATTTCATGCCACACAGCCCAGGAAGGAGGAAGGGGAGGGAGGGCTATAGAACACAAGGAGCAGGCCTAAGAGGAATATTAGAAGGAGGAGAAACAGGAGGAGGAGGAAAGAAAAAAGGGGAGGAATGAGGTCCACAAGTGATGTTGATCACTAGTGTCCCTGAAGTGAAAATTTTAGGTCTACATCCAAGTATAGAGTTGCAGCAGGCGCCTCGCCTCGGGGGCCATTTGCTTGGCCTGACATCCATCCTGATCCAGAAGTCCTGCTGGTTGCCATGTACATCCCACAGGTACTTGATACACATATTAAGGTGCATTGTGGATGGTTGGAGGAATAAATATGATCTCTAAAAAGCATATATTTATATATGTCACTGTTGTTTTATATTTATAGGTGATGTTTGCCTTGCCAAAATATAAGCTTAATGAATATCCTTGAGTGGGTGAATATTAGATGTGAACAGACATAACTGCTGGCTGCGGCTTCCACTGCCTTTCATTTGCAAGATGGCTTCATTCGGTGTGGGATGATAGAGGCACATCTGCTATCAACCACTATTTATGATCACCAATAAAACCACCTAAATTTATGCTCCTCTTACTAGATCCACCAATTTTATTTTCATTAGCAAACAACATGAGCTAGTCGCCTCATCTGAGCTGTTGAAAACGATCACGTTGTGTATGTGGATGATGACAAAAATCTAAAGAACTAAAAAACTGATCGCTTGGAAGCTCCACCCTCAATCACGGTCCTTTGACGGTGGCATATCAGCAGATGTTACTTTATGGGTAAACTTCAGTCATTAAATGCAGAGTTAGCCCACTTGCTCTGTTGCAAATAAGCTGACTGGGCATGTATACTGGCCACACACACACACACACACACACACACACACACACACACACACACACACACACACACCTGTGTAAGAACATAGACAGACAGACGTTATTTCAGGAAAAGATAAGCGGAGAACTCTTTACAGCAGTGCCTTTTAAAATGGCCTCCTATTTTTTGCTGTTTAAGATGTTTGTTTTCATGCAACTTGCACATGTATTTTCTGTCACTCGCATCCGTCAGTCTACTCTCTCAGGCATAACCAAGTCATGCTGAGCAGTCACTTAGGCAAAAATGACTGCCTACAATACGCAGAGGGGGGCCAAACATGGCTGCAGGCACAACAATTTCACTCGTATGTCTTTTGAACGTGTGAATATAAAACAGATACAATTGACTATACTGGCGGCAAATAAAGAGAAGAGAACATTCATTTATTTCTCCAACCTCTAATGCCAGATAAAGGCAGAATTTGACAGGGCATTTGTTCAAGATAGCTGGATGAGAGCAGAATGAGAAGCAGTTGGGGAGAGGGAGAAAATAAGTATGTAATTCTGATAGTTCAGGGAGGAACTCAGAGATAGCATGAGTTTGAGGGAGAGTGCAAAAAAGATAGAGAAAAGGGAAGAAATGGTGGGAAAAGATGCAAATGTCCTGTGTCGATAAGCAGGGAACCAATCTCGGCCGACATATGGAGCAGCGTGGAGAAGGAGCTCCTTCAGCATGGGCCTTATCTGCAGAACGACTCCTCTTCAGCCTGATTGAATGACTAATCTCCAGTTCTGACAGTATAACAAGACTGAAAGTACACAAAGACACAGACCCTGAGGAGAGGGAAGGAGCTGGCCAACCTGGGAACACTGCAGGACATTTAGCCTCAGGATATAGGCGGAGAGAGAGAGAGAGAGAGAGAGAGAGAGAGAGAGACGTAGAAAGAGAGTGCAGGAATAACATGATTGACGTTATATAAAAGGAGCAAACAGAAGAAGGTTGTGAATTGCTTTTCCAAACAAATGACATCTAAGCAAAAACCAGCAGAAAAGACAGGTGGTATAGTAGCAGAATAATGCTACATGGTTTCAGACAGTGGTTGTGCAGAACCTTCCTCTGTCAGACTATGGATAAGTGAACATGAACATTGAGTCATTTGTCACGCGAATTTCCCGAAGGAGAGTCACCTGCGGCATGCCTGAACCCTCCCCTACCCATCGCTGCCCGCCACTGATTTTCTCATTTAGACCTCCACAAGTAATTAGAGTTCATTATGAGCATTCCTGATGCAATTACTTAGCTAATGGAATATAATTAAAAACCTGCAGTCAACTGCCCCCATTGTGTTTGCTTCCTGCAATGGTGCTCATACCTGTTATTATCAAGACCTTTAAATCAATGGTGGATGAACACAGAGGAGAAGGATAGCAGCAGCATGGAAGGAAGATGTTCCCTGAGAGTTTTATTTTTGGTATTTTTGCATTTGTGATGGAAATCAGAACACATGCTGACAGCTAATTTAATACTGTTTACAATAGACCTACTATTGTGACTCACTAATAACAACTATGACACATTTTAATGAAATGAGTTACTTCACAAGGCCATTCATCAGAAATAAATCACTTTCATTGGCCTCTTTCTTAGATGAGGAATACCCCAGCCATTTAGTATTACACTTATATAAAAGTGGTGAAAAAGGTGTGTGAAAAACAATGCAAAAGCAGCAGAGGTTAAGGTATCCTGACGTTTGGTCCCTTGTTTGGATGAAACACTGGCTCCTACACTCTCTCTGCAACTCAATAGTGGAAAGGGAAACCACCTCTATCATTTTTCCTTTGAGTTTCAGTTTAGTTTCCATTTTTAATGAACTTGTATCAATCAGAGCTGGTTATCAAGTTTGCAGCTGAGCCATAAAGTACTACTGGGTCATTGCATAAAGTATAATAGCCATTAGAGAGGCAGCTTGTGCACACTCTCTCCCTCCTTTGTGTTTTTCTATCTCTCGATCACAATTTGCATTGCAACTGTGAAACAGTATGACTTAATGCAGTTATTATTGAAAGCAAACACAAGTAGGCCAGAGAGGGTGGCTCTAGCAACTAAATATGAGTGATACACACACTGGTACAAGAGTGTGATATGGGACTTTATTACTTTTTGAAAACATTGCCAGTGGCATATTACTGAGACGGCTGAATAAGAAATAAACCAAGTTCTTTAAACTACCAAATCCAGCTATGAAAGCAAGATGAGTGACATATAGTCCGAAAGGACTGTGACTGTGGACTTACATCATGTTGCTCCCAGATCCTGATGCATAAGAGCAATGTTTCATCTGAGGCCTACGCTATTCCCTGTCGAGAGATAAGGAGCCATGTGGTGATGCATGTTTATAACCTTTGATTTTAGCATATTCACATTCAGGAGCGTTGCTACAAAGCCAGCCATGCAAGACACATTGACTTTCTGTGCAGACCATACAGCTCTTTGATATGACCAGACATGAATCATAAAAGGACTATTGATTTCTGGAAAGGAGCAACATTAAAAGATCATAAAAAGAGGCTTAATATGCCGTTCATAAAAAGATGAATGAAATATGTTTTAGTCATTTTATTCTACTGTTGTCTTAAATGTGCTTCTGCTTGAAGATGTGATGGATTGTTTTACTTTTGTGTAATGCAACTGAATTAAAAAGGATTTACAGAGCCAGTTTCTAAAATATAAATTAAAAAAGTGTTAAATCAGTTTTCGTTTATTCTGTATGACCTTTAGTTTGACCATTTTACTGACTGAAAAGAAAAACTGGTATCCTATCTTATTGTTAGTAAGGCTCCACATCCCAAAGGCATAATGAGTCTTATAGATGATGAGAAAAAAAAGCGTTTATGAAAAGCATCTCAGTTTCCAAAAAATAGGCAGTTCACAGAGAAAAATCACTGCACACTTCATGAAAGTAAATACCATAAATGATCTTCATATGTCATTTCAGATGATCACGACCACATTTCTACCTTTAGTATCAAAAATTACATTGCTGTCAGAAATGACACACAAGGTTAATGGCCTGAGATAAACGTAACTTGCTGAAGCACCGAACCTCTGTCATGAGGAAGTCTTAATAGCATTTGGTTAATGCCACAGATTCGTTTAACAAAAGTGTCACCTTAGTAAGAACAATCACTTGAAAAATAATAAATATAATTTGGGGTCATCTGCATAAAAGTAGAAGTTAAAAATTACAGATGCCTAACTATACAAAATGAACAGTGTTTGATTGAGGATTGATCCCTTTGGCATATCACAGGAAATGTAGACTTAATATGAGGAAAAGTCACCTAAAGGAGACATGACATTCATAATGTAAGCTTTAAATAAATTAATAATAATGCCTGAGAGATCCTCTCACCTTTACAGTCTACTACAGAGAACAGTGTGGTCTTCTAGTAGTGCTATCATTTAGTTAATACCAGATATAGCCTTCTGTCATCACAATCATGAAAATATGTAGACAAAAGGAATTAAGAATTGTTTTCCAAAAGTCTATGGAAGTTTTAAAATCTAAATGGAAAAATACCAGTAAGGGGGAGTTGATAAAATTCAGATATTCCAAATTTTTTGAAGGTTGCGTTGCAGTCGTGTTAGCATCAAAGTGAGTGAATGTACAGAATAGGATGCAATATTTTCCACATGTTTATGTTACATCTAACCGATTCTGTACTTCCAACTTAATGTTAGTTATTGTGTGTGTGCACAAGGTTGCAAAGAGAGTCATCATCAGCACAACTGTGAATGGGGGTGGTTGAGAAAGAACACAGAAATATGCATCCTCACTTCCTTTTTTGCCATGGACTAAAGGTGACTGGTTAAGATAAATTTTCATGATAATTAGGATACACACAGCTGTTTAGGTGTCGAGTCAAACTGACTAAATAAATTATTTTGACAACATGGAACAAAGTCTGTGGAATAAGCAAAATAATTGACTTAGGTGGATGAATGCGTTGGGTGAATTAGTCAGCCCTTGAGCAGAATTACTCATACCTGACTGCTTATTTGGTTGTAATTTAAGCCTTTTCAAAACATGCTCACAAGTCACAGTTGAGTTTTAGTGCACTCTAAAGGTTAGCCCGGAGCTGCAGATTACACCCCCACTAACTAACTGACTCACTGCCTCTGAGAGTCAACAGCCCATCGTTTACGAGTTGAAAGGCAGAGCCTCGTTGTCTTTGCCTACTGCTTAGCCTTTGCTATTGAGCTGTGAACAGATGACATCTTTGCCAAAATGACTCCTGACTCCTTGTTCAAACAACTAAACTGCTAATGAGTCATCCATCACTTCATTTGCACTGTATTACAGAATCAGATTTATGATTCTCTGTGCATTTCAGAAAGCAGCATTAACCCCAACCTGTTTTGAAGCTTTACCAGGCTGCTTAGCATAATGCTCTTTTTCAACACTTTAGAAGGGGAAAAATGAACTTCATTTTAAATTTACACAAACATTAAATACAATCCAATACAAAGAAAT
>NW_019525248.1:816173-816791 GCF_002814215.2 Seriola lalandi dorsalis
TTATGGCCAACCCACCCCATCCACGGATTAGCCAAGGTTAATGCAGATCCACACATCTAACTAGTGTTAATGTCAAGAACCTTTTTACACAGCCTGTTCAAGGCGGGAATATTGTGCTTCACTGTTCTGTGTACAACACTTAAGTCAACATTTACTGGAAGTGTGGACCACTAGACATATTTGGCTCAGCCTGCTGGACAGCGCGACATATGCCTTTACTGCCTGAACAGATTTTCCACAAATGCAACAGCCATAACATTATAATCATCAACAAACGAACAGTATAACTTAACTAATGTAATTATGACACTTTGGCCTGAAATACAGTATGCCCTGGTATGCAAAATCAGGCACCGCGTTTTTTTCTCAAAACACTAAAGAGCCACTACACTATAGTCTGTAATAGCCGCAACCATAAATAATTTCCATGGCAAATTTCAAGCTCAGCAGCAACTGTGGCCGCCAAATGTTGGAGAAAATAATATTGTCCACCGACCGGCCGATAACGTTACAGTCTATGAACCAAACAACCAACCGATAGAACCAGCTACAAGTTACCTTAGAGCTAACGTTAGCCTAATGGTAACGTATCTGGACACAGCTAAACTGGCAACGTTA
>NW_019525248.1:816841-817263 GCF_002814215.2 Seriola lalandi dorsalis
TCTCCTCTTTCCTTTCTCATGTCTCCTCTCTCCTATGGGTTTCCTCCGGGTCCTCCGGTTTCTTCCCACATTCACCAAAAAACGCGGTTCATGTCATTTCGATGACATGTAATACTCATCTTTTCTCCTCTCTCCTGTCTCCTTTCTCCTCTCCCTATCTCCTATCTCCTCTCCCTATCTCCTATCTCCTCTCCCTATCTCCTATCTCCTGTGGGTTTCCTCCGGGTGCTCCGGTTTCTTCCCACATTCTTTAAACAATAAATGAAAATCATTTAAAAGATAGTCAACTTATACTAATTTTTTTTGTAAAGAAATGAGTTTTAACATGATAATGTCATTAATTATTCAAAAATTATTTGATTCTGTGGTCAGTTATAGTTGTCTAATGTGTGTAAACTTGTCAACGTAGGAATAGTGGTTAC
>NW_019525248.1:817313-820605 GCF_002814215.2 Seriola lalandi dorsalis
AGCCCGTAAAAGACACATGATGAAAACCTTGAATGTATGTGTGAACAGTATTCTCTGTTGTTAAACTGTGGCCAATTCAGCATGATCTCGTCTCTTTACATGAGTGTATAAAAAGCAAACTATTCTGATGATCTGACGAGGAGAACCAACATTCCTTCTCTTCACGTCGCATGAATTAAAATAGATTATTCAACACACAGAGTTTTTGACTCTTCAGAGAACTAGCATATAAAACTTGCCCTATTTTGTCAAACTATCAAAATCACTGCAACTTTTGTGACCTTTGTGACCACTTCTACTTCGAGTAATAAGCAACTTTTTCATATTTTAATCTACCTTTGCTCAGACTGCTTATTCTGCTTTGCTTCTGCTGAAACATTCACCCTCTCCATCTCTCTCCATGGTGCTGAAACAGTCAAACACAGATTTCCTTTGTGTCTCTCTCCATGGTACTAAAAAAAACAGTCAAACAGATTTCCTTTGTGTCGCTATACATGGTGCTGAAACAATATTGTTATTATGTTTGCCAGAGAAGGTGTTCCACTGCTTTGAAATACATGCCCATATAATCAACATAAACTGTGACTTACTGAAGAATGGTGTACCATTTCTTTTGGCATGAATTAATTATGTAATGGTCAAACATACTCATCGTTGAAGTCCCACAACTCAACTACAGCTTTATTGAAGTACAATTTTACTACTACATGTTTACTACTTTGCAAGATCACTTAATGATATTTGTTATCATGGATGTTATATAACTTAACTGGTATGGGTACTTATGCAATTTTGCAAAAGCCAAATGTCTTGATGCAAAGGCTAAAGGCAAGTAATGTAGTTGAAGAAAGGGAGTGGGTGGTTTGATTTACTTAAAGCAGTACGTACTGCTGCAGACTCAGTATTTTTCAGTACAAAGAATAATTTGTTTTAAAAAATCCTCCAGTCTTTTTTATTCTGCATAATTCAACTTTTCAAGGCAGTTTTTTAATTGTCTTGCCTGTAAGCTAAAGTAAAAATCTACCTGCTATATGTTAAATGCGCTCTATGCAAATCAAAATTAATTCTCTCAGTAATTGTGACCTTCAAGCATTTGGTTTGATTTTGGATTTTACATTATTATCTACAAGTTTTTATATTCATCATGTCTCCTTTTGTAACGTTAGTCTACCTTCTTGGTGAAAGCACTGCTCTCCAGTGATGTGTGCAAGACTATTTAACAGGAAAACGGCACTTGCACCGCTATCCTCCAGTTGTACCTGCCTGTTAACGGGGGATAGGGCCCACTGTGTGATGAAGACACTGACAGTGAAGATGGAGAAAAGGGGGTGCACTTGATAATGAGGCATTGGATTAGACAGCTGCAGGCATGGTGCACTTTAAAATGAAGTAAGAGAAGAGGAGGGTTGGGGAGTATAAAATAGAACACGACAAGACTGTTGGATCTCCACTTATTCTCTCCAGCTGAGCTGTAGTTTGATCGCAGCACTGGGACTAATTTCTTGGCAGTTTGCAGGCAGTTTGCCTTTGTAGGCGGGCAAAGGTTTAGATGGAATAACTTGAACATATTTCCCTCCAGTCGCTGGGCTTGAGAATTGGGACAGTGAGGATTGCTAATTGAGTCAATTATAAGAGTATGTGTGAAGGACAGCTGAATGCTCATGTTTTACATGTAAGACTGCAACACATCAGAGAGTAGACTGTCTTATCTACTGCATGTATGTATGTTGAACCACTGTCTGGGTGCCAAAGTCTTAATTCCAGTTCTCATTTTTCATATAGGCACATACACACAGAAGACTTAACCAAATGCTTGTAACTCCCCTCATCCATCTAGGCCAGCTGTTCAATAGCTGATGCTTAGTCTTGTGCCACTGCTGCCACAGCCGTACCAGCAATAAGAGGAAATATTAGACTTTATGATGTTTCTGAAGGCTACCAGCCTCGCACTGAGGTTTGAGATGAGAGATGCTTTCCTTCAGCCTACAGGGAACCCTAAGACGCTCACTAATGGATTATAATGAGCTTAATTTGCTCCAGGATGAGTGATAAGGCTATGAGAGCACTGAGGCATGTCTTAAGACTCCATTTTACCCATATTTAATACTGGGGAGGGAAAGAAGGAGGAAAGAGGCATTAGAATAAAGCCACTTGAACAAAAGTGGACAGACAATGAAGAGATGACAAAAATGAGCACATCAGTAAAATCAATTTACAGTTTTCTACTATGTTATGTTGAAGTACAGTACATTCAGAAAGTACTCCCCTTCACTTTTTTTCACATTTTGCAGCCTTATACTAAAATTGTTTAAATTTCAATCTTTCCCTCCATCAATCTTCACTCAGTACCTTATAGTAACAAAGTGAAAACAGAATTGTATACATTTTTGCAAATTTAAAGGAAAAACTTCTTCATTAAGCAATAGGAGCATAAACACAAGTAGGTTGTGTCTTAAATTACTTAATTTACTTGTACCATGCAAATGAAGCCACATTCGAAATGTCCATTTTGAGGAAAAGTAGCACTGCAAGCAGAGGTCAAGCAGAGGTCAAACAGAGGTCAAGCAGAGGTCAAGCTCATCTAATAGGGTAGGATATAAAAACGTAGCTACGCTAGCTTCCATTTGGATGCAGCACAAGGTGTTCAAGCCTAATAGGCTGGCTTCATAATGTTTCGTGGCAAATACATCACAAATAAAGACCCTGTCAGAAGAATGAATGATTAATGAAAGGATGTTTTGCTTCCTGGTTAACGGTAGTTATGCAGAAAAAAATTATGTAATTCACTGTGCTGCTATCAGCAGCCACTGGCAACTTTTAAGGTGGAATGTTTAATTGTGTGTTACTCAATGCATGAGTTGATGTTGTCAGTTAATCGGAGTTGTCTCCAGTGATGGAAACCAATCTTAACTCTTGTCTCCATCAAATCTTTTCTTCTTCTTAGCACACTTATGTTTTGTCACTTTCTGATAGCGACTCACTGTAGCCTGCAATCTTTCTGGAAGATGTAGCACTGTTCAGAGGGAGTATTATAACGTCTTGTCTTGTAAACACAACAATGGCTGGAGAGTTCGGAAGCAGAGACAACTTACATGGTGCCCTTTTAATTTATATCTATTGCTTTAAAGAAGCTGTAAGTTGTTGACCCATTATTTGATCCCTGAAAGTTTTCTAACGCTAACTCTTTATTTTTCAGTTTTGAACTTTGTTGTTTGTACCTCAGGCTGTTTACCACTTACCTTTGTATAATTTAAGGTTATTCATCTGAACTGCTTATATTTCAATATATATA
>NW_019525248.1:820625-843528 GCF_002814215.2 Seriola lalandi dorsalis
TATATATATATATATATATATATATAGGATCAACAACAGGGGGAGTCATGTCTCTGGGTGCAAGCACATTAGCTCTTGTTACCTTGAAGCAGAGTTCTTCAAACACTTGAAGGATGCAGCATCTACTCTTCTGGACACGGGCATCCTCAGGAATACCAATCTGCTGCAGAATTAAAAGAAAGCGAGTCAGACTAAAGAAACAAACAAAAAAAAAAAATCAAATATTAAGCACAACTATTACATGGAAAAATGCAGCACTGAACAGTGGTAGAATGAATGATGTTAGAACACCATTAATTCTTCCTTGGGGTCATAACTGTTTTATAGTGAAGTGCAAAATCCTAATCCTGAGTGACAGTCATAAGGTGATAGTAGATTTGTAGGTCTTTGTTTTGACGAAACAAAATTTATGGTACCTGTGCAGGAGATATTATATGGTACATTTAACTTACTTGTGAAAAGGTAAACAGACATTTGTGAGCAAGATGAGTGTGTGTCTAGCCAGCTGGGCTTCACCCAGCACTTTTGTGGGCTTTTATCATCTGGATGTAATGGGCCCCTGCAATGTATGAGCTGTTATCTCTGTGGGTTCACAGTGTAATCCCCTTTTCAATATTCTGTTTGGGTTCTGGAGCATGATTAGATATGGCAAACGCGTAGATCTGTGAATGCTGAACAACTGAATGGCAATAGAACCATAACGTACGGTAGGTTTGCCTTTGCAATAGCTTGGTAAAGTGCAGTAGATATAGGGACACTGAGTCAGAGTGGGACATGTACAATAATTTGAGCCTGTCACCTGTAACTTGTCTGGAACCTGCAGATTAGACCTTGGTTTCACCCTCTAACCCATCTCCCCCTCCTTCTTGAAGCTATAATTATTTTCCCCTTATCCTGCATATTACATGCAGACACACACCTACATTCATAAGATGCTTCAACAGTGTCAAGTTTCAAGTGGGCAAACACAATGTGCTTTTCTGATCTAATTAATGCACCAATTAAGAAAAAGGAAAACTAGCTTCCCAAGGGCAGCTTTGCCCAGGCTCTGCTAATTAAATCTGGGAAACATGAGTGATATGCTTCCTGATCAGATGTGACAGCTAGTTCCTTGGTGCAGACAGCTACAATAGGTAGGGCCACACACTCGCATGCACGCGCACGCACACACACACACACACACACACACACACACACACACACACACACACAAGCATGTAGAACAGTAGGGGATACTTAGGTGTCTAGCAAATTACCAGGCCAGTGGATAAAGGTTGAATCTCTGTTAAATCTAAAAATGCACACAAAGAGTGTTAATTTATGCATCATTAAGAGAAATGCAACATTGCAGCACTTGAGACGTAAATAATCTATCTTTGCCTGGGTCGGCATGTAAGTTAGAAGGTAGAAAATGCAAATAATAAACACACAGTCCATTTTCTCTTTGTCCACAGAACTCACAGTTTTTATATTCAGCGAAGGAGAGTGTTGACACTGAGGCCTGTGAAATAGCCACATTTGTTTTTCGAAAGGCGTGCGGCTTTTGAGCTTTTCAGATGTGATTGTGCAATGTTTTGAGCAACAAAAAATAAAACTGCTCCATTAACAGAAGAAGACTCAGAAGCTGATATCTCAAAATCTTAGCGAGAAAAACTGAGACTGTCTGTATTGCAGCATACCAATAGGGGTTTTTTTGCGTGTGTGTGTGTGTGTGTGTGTGTGTGTGTGTGTGTGTGTGTGTGTTTGTGATTTGGGTAATGCTCTTCTCTGCTGCAAAATGTAGAGAAAGTAACTGGACAAACATTTAAAAGTGCATATATGCGACAAACATTTACTCATTGCACTTCCTCTTACACTCTGAATGATGAGTTGGCCTCATCAGCATCTGCTAATGTTTGTATCCACTTTACAAACTGAGAAATTGATAAAGTCTTTTCGTTCCCACATAACTTCTAATTAAATGCCACAGCTATAGCCAAAAGGGCAATTAATGAATTATCAGTGCTTGATAGCAGCAACAAAAGAGCAACTATTACAATGCGAAGACAATCTAATTAAAATTCTGTACTTCCCTCATTTTACATTAACATTTCAAAGAGACCTTGTCAGATAAATTTCTCCGGTTTAGTGTTGTAGAGCAGATGGACTGAAATGTGACCTGTGCTGATATTTTTTGGGAGGGGTACAGTCTAATTTCTGTACTCATCCTAATGTTTTGTCAAAGGCACATTTCATTCCATGACTGTGATGAAGTAAAATTTTTAGTGGCTGACGAAAATATCCCTAAGGATCAGTTGGAGGTCTCACAATAGACAATTTATCCATAAATAGTCAAGAAAATGAAAGAAATATGAAATATTAATAGAATGGTGATGAGGCCTATGTGACAGAGCCCTGTGGTTATCAGAATAGGATATACACCCTCTGGCCAATTAGACTTGAATATTCTCCATGGCTGCTGGATAAATAGAAAATATTCCCCATGTTGTGACTATAGCAGGGCGCTGCGCTCTGTCTCTGCCAAACACAGGGAATAACTGATGTTCTACAGGTGTGTAAACTGGAAACCGTTTAAAGCATCTTTTATAGGTTATGAATAAACCCCAAAATTTAAGTAACTCACCCCTGCTTAAATCTGTTGGTTTTAAGTCGGGGTATTGTTTTGGCTTGAATGGGCAAAAAATCCATAATCACCTTTTGGCATAATGTAATTCAAGCAGTCTGAGGGGTAAACTGGACGTCTGCACCTCCTCTTGGCTCTGTTTTCAGGCTTTAGAAAATGTAGCCCATGACGGGACTTTGGCCAATCACAGGTCTTTTCAGAGAGAGAGAAAGAGTTTCTATTGGATGTTCTCCAAATGCAGATGCATGGGCACGTCCCTTCAGATGGATGTGTCAATATCAGTGAAGCATTTCACAGATGCAGAGAACTAGTTGTAATTCTCCTGGACCTGTAGCAGGCTGCTAACTTCATTTTCATGTAATATCTGAATGTGTTGAAGTGGCTGGTGTAGCTACATTCACTATGAAAGCAGGTCATCATTTCTATGTTGAATGTTGCTAATAGTTTAGCCTTCAGTCCTTTAGCCAAAGGCTCATCGCTGCAGGTGTGTTGCGTGAGTGTGCAAAGTGAGAGCTGAAGGGGGGCTACTGTTTTTTCTTATTCTTTTCTTCTCTTCCTTTAATTCTCTTCTTCTTTTCTTTTTTATGCCTCCGCCCTGGCCACAGCCAGGGCGGAGGCACTGTGTTTTCAGGTTGTCCATGCATCCGTCTGTCTCATTCTTTTGAACATATCTCCATTATGTCTTAAGAGAATTTCTTCAAATTTGGTACAAACATTCACATGGAATCAAGGATGAACTGATTAGATTTTGGTGCTCAAAGGTCAAAGGTCAAGGTCACAGTCACCTCACAAAACACAATTTTGGCCTTGTGAACACAATATCTCAGGAATTTGGGTTGGGATTAGGGAATCTCTTCAAATTTGACGCAAATGTCCACTGGGACTCAAGTATGAACTGATTAGATTTTGGTGGTCAAAGGTCAAAGGTCATTGTGACCGCACAAAACACTTTTTAGCCATAACTCAAGACTTCACACAGCAATTATGACAAAATTTCACACAAACGGTTCAATATTTTATATGATTCTGGATAAACAGGGGTGTAACCTAAAACTAGTCGGAGAGGCGGAGGCATGCAACCACCAGGCTGTAGTTCTAGTTTTTTTTTTTTTTTTTTTTTTTTGCCTTTCTAGACTTCTGCCTATCGCAGCTTTAATAACATTTAGATAGGTTCTGTATATAATCGTTTGTCATAGTTTTACAGTATTTTGACTGAAAAGAATGGAACTTCAAACACATTAAAAAGGAGATTATTGCAGATACTCCATTACAGATTAATTTTGCACACACCCAACTTCAAACTCTTAGAATAAATTGCTTATTGATAGGTTTTGTCCTTCCTTTCCTTTTTCTGTTCTAAGCTTCTATCTTTCCTTCATTATTATTCTTTGCTGGCATTTGGTGGTTCTCAGAAAATTACCAAGTCAATTTGGAACAACTCAATAACAACCTGATGTACTTTAAAAACACAACTATGAACAAACGCAGGGAGAAGAATCAACATTTAACAGCTTTGTCCTTGCCCCTTACCCTCCCTCCCCGTTGATCCATCTTTCCCCCCCTGGCTCAGGAGCATACAAAACTAAGCCCAAGGCAGCAGGTTGTGTTTTTCCTCCAGCCTTGAGCTGCTGATCCCAGAAGACGCACATGATAACAAGTATGATTAACCTTGACCTATACCTATACATTTAAACCTTTGCTTCGTAGTAATGACTACTTTCCTTCCACAGTGGTTTTCCCCTTTCACCTCTTTATGGAGAAAGGTCAAACTACAGTATCAGGGGATCAAAATTGCAAACCTGTTTATTTGTATTTGATAGAATGCACACATACTGAAGCATGCTCTGTAAAATGTGTTGTGATAGCTTGACTTCACAGATCACTTTCTTCAAAATTAACATACAATGTACCACAAGTCTAATGTTCATGAGATCATTTTTTAGTGCTTCATATTCAAACTTTTGTTGTAATAGTTTTCTCTAGGCAGAAGGTTGCCAGTAACCTATTTTTTATCCCAGATTGTGCCCTGCTGAACCGGGATTATGTTTGTGCTTCTGGTCATTAAACAACAATGTTTTTCCTCCATGCAAGATCCCGTCTGGAGATTCTCATAAAACACACAGTCAGTGCAGTATTTAACACTAACTGCAAAATTACTTGCTAAAACGGCAGACTGTGAAGAAGCTGCTTGTACTAACACTATATGCAGCATCTGCACGTTAAACCTGGATGTATGCATCACTCCTTGTGTCTCACTCAATCACGGTCCCATTGTACTGCAGAGACAGGGTATAATCATCACATAGGCAGACAGATAAAGTGGCAGAAACACTTAGTACAGCTACTTATTATGTGATAGGAGCAGCTCGGGAGGCAGGCGTGTGGACAGGTCGGGAAGAGCTGGTTTAGAAGAATAGCACAGGTGCTGAATCCTAATGCTGACCCATGTACTTGTACTTCAGTCATATGTACTGTGACGTGTTTGACACAATCATGCCAATCATGCCTTATTTCATTTCTTTAAAGCATTTTCTAAACCACATAATCAAGTGTCACTATGCAACATACACAGCAGCAGAGTCTGCTGCTTTAGACACATCTGGCCACAATTATCTTATTTATGTGACAGTATAATGTTTGATGTACATTGTTAAATTTAAATAGCTAACAATTGACGGTGCTGTTAATGTTATACTGACAGTAAACCCTCGGTGGAGGAGCCTCACACCCATAAAAAGGTGGTCATATTGTCTTCCCACTTGGAAGAAAATCAACGTTTGACTGTCTGACCCTGCAGATTGTGATATACAAATTAAGAAAATTATAGCTGTCAATAAAATATTTTTCCAAAAATGTACTTTTACAACCAATTAATGTCCTAATATAGTATCTTTGAGTTATATTTTGGGGGGATATAGTTGTCTTTCGTGTGTTTTTTCTTTGCCACTAACGGCAACAGCACAGGGAGGGAAGTCTGGATATTTGCATTCGGAGGGAATGAGCACAAATGTCCGTTTATTGTCTGCGTTCTGTAGTTTTCAGTCTTTCTTTACATTTTTGTCAACTTCTCTTGAGGTGCTCAGAGTTACTCTCGAAAAAAAAAAAAAAAAGCAAGGCGGCTGGAGCATGTCAGAACTTTGAAAATAAATGTAAATAAAAAAGGTGCCCTATGCTGCTAAAGAACATTTTCTCTGATCTGCTTCTATCCCCACTGTTCCACTCTTTGCAGTTTATCATTTACTCTGTCCTCCCACAAACCTCACTGGTGTCACCTGGTGTGTTCTCACCACCGCACACGGCATACACACATACTGGAGTCTGGACACTCGCGTACACACAATGTGGAGCCCCAGGTCAGAGACGGCTCTTCTGAGGTTCAGCACCACAAACTGCACTCATTCCTTCACCAACTGGACAACTGGAGTGTGTCAGGACTAACATTTTCCTGCCTGCAATATTGTTTTCCCTATAAGATGATGTTGGGAGAGGGGAATTTGTTTTTTGCCAGAGTGTGTCCCTTATGGCGCTCCCATCAGTCATGCTCACATGGCTCCATCTACTTTTGGCGGACTCGCTTCTTGTGATTTTGAAAGAGGCTTGAGCCTGCAGAGAGGCTGGACTATAATGTGTCTATAATTTTGAAATGCTGCTTCTAGGCGGGTGTTCCTCCAGCACAAGAGAGGAAAAATGAGGTCACCTTGGTCTACAGTAACTGTGGATGACTTCCTCTATCATCTTTTGGAAAAACAAATTTCTGTCTACTACCCTGGTGAGTTGGGAAGCAAACATCAGAGATTCAAACACCGTGTCAATTTGTAGTTTTCTCATTTTGGGAATAAAGCCTTCGTGTTGTGTTGACATAAAATTCATTAAAAGGTAAAGTCTGCTTGAGTGGAAACGAAGCAGATAATGCAGCAAATTAAATGCTGCATCACCACCCAGTCTGTCTTGTTTTCCATGTTGTTTTTACACCTGAATTTCACCAGGGCAGATAACATGAAATTCATACAAACTGTAACAAAGATATGCAAAACTTGTGCCACGGTACGAAGTTGTGTTTCAGCCTGTTGTTGTTGTTGAATGTGGGGAAACCGATCCAGCAGATAACACGGATATTTATTTATCAATTATTTTCTGTTTAGTCATGCACTCCAAATGTCAACAAATACATTTTTAAATGATCTGTATTAATTTGAGAAATGCCAGCGTACTCTGCTATCTGAAACTAAACGGCTGTCTTTTCCTACATAAAAATTACATAACAGAAAAACCTTGCAGCTACATCTTAAAGATATTTAAGATGGAAATGTTGAATTGAATAGAATAGAATAATATTATCAGTGAGTCTAAAACAGAAATTAATTTTGCTCTTATTCATGAAACTTTTCTAAAAACTGTAAAAAAAAATGTTCGATCTGAAATGACCTCTCAGGAATTTCCAACATTTGAAAATTAGAAGCAGCACAATTATTATTATGAACACACAGACACACGCGCAATTGTATTAATGAATCCACATAAATTTTAGAGTGAATTTAATTCTTCAGTCAAATTGTTAAAACGGCCGTTTTGTGTAAAGTGAGAGGAAGAGCGGAAGCAGTGACCCTGGACTTTGTCTGAACCAACACAGCACGGATTTGTAAAATAATAATGTGTCACTACATCAACTGTTGGTGACTGTTCAGACTCTCAATGGGCCAAACACATCCACTTTGTTTCCTGGCAGCAGTTTGTCCTTGTCAGACAGGCCTTTGAGTCCTTGGTTATGTAGAATAGATTGATCTCCATTCAGATTCTGTCTGTTTACTACATAGTCACAGTCTGGCTATGTACCTGATTATTAATACTTGCAGTAGATACTGTATTAATAAGGTTCCTATATAGGAAGATTGAAGGTGTTTCTTATTAAAATAATGGACATGGATTAGTGCTGCATTTTGATATAGAGGAGAAACCCATACTCATCACTTTTTCATCACTGGTTGAAAAAAGTATTGTGACTGATGAAACTCTGGTGTTAAACAGCTCATGTAAACTGGGCTCAATCTAAAGTTATTGTATTCACAATCTTTTACTCTGGCTATTTAGACATACAGAATAAGTAAAGCTGGGTTATTTATATTAATTGCTGTCTTGCTGGTTTTCTCTCATATTTCAGAAAAACAAAGAAATAACTCAGTGTTAAAGGAAGTAATTTCATGTTTATCAACACATAATCTATAAGGTAGGAAATGTATGGTTTGAGGCAGACTAAAACACAAATCAATATAAGATGACATAAGTGGCATACGTTATAATGTATGTTGAGGCTGTTTGGTAGCATCTCCAAGCAAATCACATTTTGAATTAAATGATCGTGCGGATGTTGTGTTGCATTTACAATGCACGAAGGCGAAGCACATGATAACAAGGTGTTAATATAACAATTTATTAGGAGAAAGCGTCACAGACCATGAAAGAAAACACACCAGACCAATAATGGGCATGTGTAATAAAGTAAACAGTAAATAAATGCATACATTTTTTTCACGCTGAGAAGTTCTGTTTAGTGGTTTGATGGAATGCAAATTACATTCCAGCATGTTATGACATTTTGATGTTTTTCATACAATTTAATTGAATTTTTAGAAAAAAGTGTGATTACAGAACATGAACATGAAACACCGTGTCGTGTCAGATTTCTCCATCAGCTCTTCGTATTGTCACTCAATATATTGTCTTTTTCAGACTCTCAGATAGCACTTTATATATATGATTATATCAACTTTCTACAAATACAGAAACACTAAGTGCACCAAATAGTTTAGAAAGTATCTCCTCAGCATTATGATTTTGTTTTAATAGAATAGAAAATTGACAATCAACTCATTTTGCTAGAATACCGCCAACAACCACTAAAAATCCTTTTCTGGAGAATTAGAGTTAAAGTTAGGCCTGCCAACAGCACAAAAAATAAAGCTCCTCTTTTGTACCTAATCCAATATGTATTATAATCATTTGAAGTGGTACAAAGTGGGCCAACGAGCAACAATAGTGGGTTAACACAGCACTTTTTGTTGCATACAAACTGCAATTCACACAGAAGCAAAAGGACTGTTCTTCCACTTTCCTCTTTCATTTTTCTATAAAAAACAGAAAATGGAGCACATATACAGCAGGTATTAAAATAAGAGAGAAGTGAGGAGAACAATAAGGCGGCAGCACCATGTTCTGAATCATTTCTTGTTAAAACCAGCTACTAAAGCAGACCTTTTGAGTCTAACCAGAGCCATATCCTAAAACACCTCCGTTACTCTTTAGTTATTCCCTCCATGAAAATTACTAACCAAACATTCTGCATAATTAAATCCAAAAATCCAGCCATTTGAAGCAGATTGAGATTACATGTTATTTCATGTGTCTCTTTAGAGAAAATACAGCTAAAACTAGATACTGCACATATTGTTCTGACAAAGTCTTTAGTTTGATATAAGATTTCCTGTAATGAGATTATCTCAAAGTAGCTCAACGGCTAAACTCTTTAAATTGTGAAAGATGGTAAATAATAGTCCAATCTCCAAGACATCCATGGTGGTCAGATCTTGAGAGTTACTGTGGGTTACACATTTCACATTTCATTATTTCATAATGTTGAATATGATCACTCCAATGCAACTGAAGCCTAAGTGTTGCCTTTTTTTTTTTTTTTTTTTTTTTTTAAACCTAATTGATTCATGGATTAGGGAGAGGTGTCTGCCGTTGATGCAGATCATCACTGGAGTTTGCACTTGTTAACGTGGATCACAGTGGCACCATGTGTTGATGTAAAGCTGAAAATCGAGAACGTGTGAAGATGATTATCGCATATAACCGGACTCATCATCAGGCTTTAGGTTTGTCTTGGCAGCATGCTGATTTGAGACTGAAAAAACTCTCAGCAGCTACAACAACATTATATTTCTTGCTATGCAATAATTTCCTCCTAATTGTAACCACAGGGTTACATATGTCTATGGCAAACATGTTGCATTTCCACCACAGTCATCTGTGAAGGGCATGACTGGAAACCTGAAACAGAAAAAGAAATGGATGAAGAGAGATATGAGGGAAAAAGTATTTTTCTAAGGACAGACGTAGTGAATGGTTGGGAACAAAAGCTGACAATGTCCTCATATGGGATGCTAATATATTCTGGGTGAAAGTGTGGTGCTCTCCTCATTAGTGGCCTCTTAGTTTGACAGAGGTGTTGGGGTGGCTGCCATTCACCCCGGCTAATTATCCAAAGTGTGCACTGAAAAAACCCATTTTCTCCAGAACCAGACTCCCTGAGAAAATAACACTAACATAAAGTAGACCATTTCCTGTGAATGATTTGTCTGACAAATGGCCTTTTATACAGCTTCAGGAAGCATATATCTTCACAAGGTATAATTCCAATGCTGTTAATCAGGAAGATCAGAAAATAGCACAGAAATTTCAGTCTTGTGTTATGTTATGTTGTGCTATGCTATGCTACACAGAACTTATTAAACTTCCTCAATCATATTGTAAAGACCTAAGAGTTGACAACCACGCTTGCAGCTCTGAGAAGCTGTACTTAAGAGCAGTGGTGCTTTTAGCTAAATAAAAACTGTCATTCAATAGCTGTCAAGACATCTCACTCAAAACCATGAAAGTCAAGCTCATGGTGGTGCTAGACAAAAGTCTGTTAGACTCATCCTCTGGGGACCAATTACTGTCTGTCTGTGCGAAATTTCAAAGTAACCCATGCATTAGTTGTTCAAATATTTCAGCCGTACTGCTAGCTAACTTAACAAGCTAAAAGTCAAACGTTTAAGCAGTAGTCACTGTAGCAGTTGCCAGTTAATTGTAGTAAAGCTGATTATTGCAATTAACTGGCTTCACCATGCATCCTAAACAGGCTGCAAACTCAGAAGAATAAGGTCAGTTGTCAGACTCATCATGTTCATCTGTGACATGCTAAACTGTAGTGTAACTGGAGCACAAGAAGACAAAGACTCATAAAGTAAACGGACATACTCATTAAAGTTAGTTAGCAGGCATTAATTAAAAGTTTGCTGACATTAGCCACCATAAGCTACTGGTCAGACCAGACCAAGAAAGGCTATATCGGCAAAAATCCCAAGTACTGAGTTAAGCAAGGGCACGTTTTATTACTTATGAATTCAACGTTTCATTTGTAAGAGGAAGGCTGTGTTATGATCTTGCTTTAAAATAGTCAAATATTCTATCACAGTTAAATTTCACTTGATTGATCCATCACATGGGAGATGTTGGTATTTGTAAATACCAAACTGTAGTGGATTGATATTTGCTATGTTGCAACATCAAAAAGATCAGCTAGCTGGTTGTTTGGCTACTTCGCAGATTGGCTTCAAATTATCCATTCCCAGTGAATAATTAAACAGAGGTCAGTTGCAGACTTTTTGGGCTGTCAACCACATGGCCTCTGGTGTACATGCACATTAGCACAAACCCAATTAAATTTTCAAAAATATTCAAGAACAAAACTGACACATTAGACTGGAGACGGATACTGACATTGGGGCCTTAAAAAACCATAAAGCCTTGGAGGTTTTAGTAAAAGAATGAACAAATCTCATCCAAGGAACCACAAGGAGCCACCTGAGAAAAAAGCCAATTCCAGGGAAAAGTGTTCATTGTGGAGGGACACACTGTTAGATTCATACTTTAAGTATGTGCTGCCATATGTGAAGGCATTTTGTCTGCTAATAGGAGGGAAGGAGGGGTATTAAAATAGGTTTTGTCTGTGAGAGAAAATATATGAGAAAGGGATTTTGGCCATGCATATAAAGTTAGATGGTCTCAAATTAATTTTATTCACTCACTCATTTTATGGCCCATAACAAGTGGGCACTTTTGTTACTGTCCATAACATTAACATGTATCAGTGGGTCAGACTCTTACTGAATGTGTATTGCACTAATGGTTTGCTCTCTATTGCGCTGAAATACTTCTTAATGGTGTTTTTATGGTTTCTGTTTGGGTGAGTTACAATGAGTTTTTTCTACAGAAAGTAGAGGCTCATGCATAAGCACATTTCAATGATGTCCTGTTGATCAGTACAAGAATTATCAAAACAGAGTTTCAATAAAAAAGCTCTATGTAGGGGGGAAAAAAGGGACATTTGATTTCCATTTGACTGCATCAGAGCTCATTAGCCACCACTGACTGTGGTGTGCTTTTCTGCAGCGAGAAGTATAAATAACCCTCAAAACATATGGAGTGCTTGGAAGAAAGTTAAGATTAATGTTTCATCACATTCTCCATTGCAGCAAGGGGGGCCATGAGGGATGGAAACAAAGAAGATGCACAGAGCCTCCCAACTGGTGACAGGCCGATTAGACAAATGTGACTTGTGTGTGCGGTGGAGGGAAAAAAGAGTCGAAGGTAAAGCAATTGTGTGACACTACAGGTAGTTCAGGTATGGAGAGTGCACTTGATGAGGTGTGATGGGCCTTAATTCAAACCTCATCAGGCAGCTGGATGGACAGCCGCCTTCACTCTGTGTCTGACTTCCACTTGTTTAATCACCTTGTTCGGCTCTATTCAAGTGAGTGGACCAAAGTGCTCTGACAGCCTGTATTAAGGAACAATCCCTAAGTATTTCTACTAAGCCACTGAAGGTGCAGGCTACTCTCAAATTATCAAGAAAGCAATAAGTGAAATAAAATGAACAAAAAAAGCGCACTTTTGTTTAATTAATGTGAAATGAAAATAATCCAGATACTGCCAGTAAAACGGATGTGTGCACAGGTAACATCACACTTGAGGAAAAAAGAACTTAAGTGTAATCAAACCAATGCCGTGTATTGGTGCAGAACATCACACCTCTGTCTTTTACCCGACTGAGCAGAGTGAGGGAAATGAAATCAGTAGGCTGGGATGGGGGCTGTCTGTAATCAGGTTTCACCGCCTTTTCCCTATCGACTGCTGGGTCAAGATCATATAAGCATGCTGCTATGTCTGCCCACCATCCTGCCCGTCTCTCTCGCTTGCCCTGTCTCTCAATTTCAGTTTCTCTCTCTCTCTCTCTGGTGTGTTGGTCTGCTATTTTGCCTTGAATGTACCGGTGAATTTAATTCAGGTTTAACATCAATCAGAGGTTGAAAGGAATACAATTTGATGTATTATGAACAATGAGAGATTAAAGCTCTGATTGGTTTTTTGATTATTTCATTGTGTTATGAACACTGTACTGTAGTTTCTAAGCCATTATGTTGTGTTTGTCACAAATGCAATCCTGATGACACCTAGAATAGCATTCATATGCTTTCTCATTGAGAGGCTCATGCACCCTGACAGAGGCTATTTCCTTCTACATTTATATATTGGAAACATCAAAGGAATTAATTTGTATTGTGAGAGGCACTTACTGACAACAATGGCAAGTATGTGTGATTATATACCTATTGTGGTATTGTGTGTTTGCAGGGAGGGATTTCATAGTGCACAGGAGATGACATAGAGTCAGCATGTAATGAGCCTTGATGAAACTTAATAGCAGTATTGTGAGATGGGAAGCGCTCCATTTCACTGTGATGGAAGAGCCTGTCTTTTAAAGATCCATTTGTGTCTTACCAAGGTCAGCATTTTGTCTTTAATGAGAGTAATCTCACAGAGGTGCAGAAAACACTGAAGCTGGCACCTAGACATGACTATACACAAACATTAATAAAATATATTAGTGCCACACAGAATGGACACAAACAAATGGCAGTGCATCCATGGTGTTACATCAAATTCACAGTTTGTCAAACTGAAAGAATTAGATTTTTCAATTAATACATGCAATAATATGCGATATGCTTCAAACTCAAAATGATTGCAGATTGATGTTTAAAACCATACTAACCTCTGATGATGTTTCATATGGCACCTATCATTTGTTAACATGTTCCTGTCAAGACACCTCTTGGAGTCATATGAATACAAAGCTGGAAAAGTGTGACATTGTTACAGAACTGTTTCTAAAATAATAAGGAAAATAGAAAATGTCTGGGTTCTGTCATAAAGACGACCGAATTCAAGGAGATATTTGTTAGTTATGCTATTGCTACATAGCTAAGTTTAGCATTAACAGCTGTGTACTTACCAGTCTAGAAGAAATGTTGCGAGTTCAGCATCAAAAGCTATTCCTTTACTCACCAAAAGTATGGTGGAAAGCAAAACCAATATTAACTCTTGACTCTATCATGTCTTATTCTCTACTGAAGTTAGCACGCTAATCAGCTAGCCACAGCCTTTGTGACTAGTGACTCACTGTAGCCTCTAATCTGCCCTGAAACCTTGTCAAGCCACAATCACCTGGACCTGCTCACATCAAGAAACCACGTTCGGCAGCAGAGAAAACTTACAAATAGCCCCTTTAACTGCTTCCTGGAGTGAACAATTTTGCAGATAGAAAAAAAAAAAAAAAACTTTTGAAAGAGTAGGGATACAGAAACTGGATTTAAAAAAGAAATTCTATTCTCTTATACTTTTTCAGCAAATGTGATTATGTTTCTGTTAAAATCTATAACAACAAAAACAATAAGCCTGACCTACCTTACCTGAGTTATAGAGGTTTGATTGGAGAATCAAATACCTGACCCCATTTTCTAAATGTTGGACTGGCAGGAGATGTTAGAGGCTGGTGTTTGGTGACAAAAATCAAATGCTTTGTACATCCATGCACCACTGGGACATCCACATTTGCTGAACTTTAAGAACAACAGTTTTAAGTCCCGTATTTCTTACAGTATACCCTCCAATCACATAGACTGCAGCCAAAGTCAAACAAATGGTCCACATAAACTGATGTGGTGCTCACCCTGTAAGCATTCATTACTTTTACACCCCCACCAATGTCAACAGCACAAATAAGTCAGAAACTTAACGCTGTGAATGCTCCCAGCCTCCTACTGTATTAGCATTTACGATTTCATTAATGTGGGATCAGAATGTTTATTTATTTGATCCAACTTTATTTATCTAGCTGTTGACTAAATAGTCATGTATCATACTGTCTTTCACTGACAAAAAAATCAATTACTTTGAACTTTACTCAGTTAATTTGTTTGATTTTATGCAATGAATCATCCAGTCCATGGATAATTAGATTTTCAGTTTCTACAGCTGTTAAGGTGCAAATTGGCACCCAAATGGTTAATAACCTGATGCGCATGTTGTGACTGAGCAAGTGACCCAGCTGTAGTGAGCAAACAGAACTGTCTCTTGGACTGTTGATATCAACCACTTCTAGACAAAGAATAATCAGCTTGGGCAAACACGTCTTCGGTTTCTGGAGTCAACTTTAATGATTTTTCACTTCTGAGAATCATTACCTTGTCAGTCAGCGATCACTTTTTGAATCTGCTTGTTTTTCATCTAATAATCTCACAAAAGCCTTACAAAAGGGACCTGTCTGCCACGTATGGTATAGTGTACATGTAATCATTTCAGATCATAAAATGTTCCCAATGGGGGAAGCAATAAAAAAAGTCACTGAAACATTATTGGGCTCTGTTGGCTAAAGCAGTGATGTCAAGGTTATTCTGTCCACCTGAGGCTTTTCTTGGGCAAAATAAAATCTGCAAGGTACCAAGTGAAATCTTAATCCCACTACAAAGAGTGTGTGATAACATGTTTTGGAGAATGACTGGAGAAAAAACCCTGTGTGTGTGCAGCCATTTCCCAACTCAATTATCCTTGAAAATACTTTAGACCCTTACAGTACATCCAGCCTCAGTAGCATGAGCTGCCGCAGCATGACCCATACATGCCGCAGATTCATTTCATGTGTGCCACTGTACATCAGTGTGTGTGGGAATCGCATCATACAAAATTCATGAGTCAGGCCGCGTGTAGAATTTCTGAATCATATTAGATTTTTGCCATGACAAGAGAGATTATAAAAACAACAACCATCACAAGTGTTATCTAACTTGGGGGTCTCTATAAACAATTTTTCACTTTCTTGCTGTTACCAATCTGTGATGAAAAATAACAAATTTTCATAATTGTAGGAATACGTGTGCTCTCATATACAGTGTGGTCTGGAAGTTAGAGAAGAAGACTTGTTACCGGAGTGTTGCTGGTTCAAGCAGCTGCACTGGAGGAATAATTTGGGCAGGGAAAGAAAAAAAAACAAAAAAAACAGTGCTTGCCATCACTAAGGTGCCCGTGAGCAAGGCCATGAACACACATCTACTCCATCTGAGCCGCTCAGTGGGCATCAGATCAGGCTGTGGCTGTGTTGGACAACTTCCATGTGTAAATGTGTGTAACTGTGTGCAACTGTGCAAATGTGCACAGCGAGTGTTCCTGGAAAAGAGAGATTTGCTCTGAGCAAATAGATGACTTGAGATAAAAAATTAAAAATAGCAAGAAATAAAATTATACACAAATTTTATCATCTAAACTAGAGATAAGCAAAATTGAAAAAATTGATTAAAGTTGTTAGAACCAACTCAGTAATTCCAAATAGATAGATAACAGTTTAGTATAGGTCGTTCCATGAAATCCTGGATTCTCAGTTTGATCCGTGGGGTTAGAAGATAAAGAAGTGTACAGATTTGAAGCTATAGTAAGATCACCTCAGAGTGTCACCATCGCTGCAAAACCACTTTAAAAAGAGGCAGCGCTCACTCCTCCCAGACTGCCTACCTGTCACCTGAAGCGCCATCAAACCTGCTGTGACAGACTGACATGAGAGGTGTCTGGAAGCTGTCTTCCAGCCAGACAGCCATGTCATCTTATCCTGCTCTGGCACGACATTCAGGGAACCAGGGGATTAAACACAATGTTAACTTCACAAACAGAGAGAGCATTGCAAAGACGACTTTGCATGATGAGACAGTCTTGTGACAACTGGTGTTTGTTCATAGTGGTAGTAGTGGAGTAAGCGGCATCAGTGACAATGTCGGATCAGAACCATTGCAAGTCTAATGACGTGTGCCAACAAGCCTTATCACCAAGATTATAACCAGTTAACAGCCTCAAGGACAAATGACAAAACATCATTGTAGTCATGCAATTATTTCTTATTGATTTTCTAAAGAGCCAAATAACAATTTACGCTGTACATGACTAAGAGGAAAGAATAACATGTTGCAGTCTGTCATGTAGTGTGGTTGCTTCCCTTTTTTCACCCCTGAAAAACTGTACTGTGTGTCTGCATCTGTGCAGTGGGGAATAAAAAATGACAGGTTCATGATCTTGAATAGAATAATGGACTGCAGACACGCAACAATGTGAGAACTTAATTGCTTTACTGCTTTCAAGTCTTTGATGTCGCTGATTCTCCTCAAATTCAAAAAGCTGAAACTTGAATATTTCCTCAGACCACTGCACAGTACCATGACATTGCAGCTACTGCAGCTTTCTCCTTAACTTCTCTTCACAACTAATTCCCATTCAGTGAAATCATCACCAGTGTGATTCTTTTAGGATACCCATTATACAGTTTTATAATTAGACCTGCCTCGTTTTCCTCAGCCCTGCTTCTAGAAGTTTCTTCATCAGGTGCAGCAAAATCTCATCTCACTGCTATACAACACCTCAGCCAAAGGAAGTGGACTATTCTAATTATTATTGTTTATTTATCATATAACTGTTATTATAATAATTATTATTATTATTATCAACAATGAGCTAATGGACTTATGAATTTCCCCTAGGGGATAAATAAAATATCTATTTATCTATCTATTTATCTATCTATCTATCTATCTATCTATCTATCTATGAAAAACAATATTTGTTTCACAAGATAATAATAATGATTGTAATAATAATGATTTTTAAGTTATACAGTGCTTTTAAAAGGTGCTCAAAGGTATTTTACATTGATAAACTATTTGCAAGAAGATACGCACCAAAAGAACAGCGGGAAAAAGACAGTTAAAACAAGGTGGGTTAAAGGGAACAAATTAAGCACAAGAGAAAAAGATAAAAGACACACTCTCATATAAAAGCCTTGGTGACAGCTGAGCCTTAGTTAAAAGCAACTTTAAAAAAGTTTTTTTAAAGCTGGGTAGTGTGGCAGGTGGCAGCGTATTCTCAGTGACTCATCGCCAGACACCCAAGACTGTTTAATCCCGAACAACCAAATTTTGGTACATGGCCTGTATTGCAGGACCTCCCCTGGGGGATCAGGGACCCCTGCAGCACTCTGTCCAGCTACTTGTCATATCCCATCTGCACTTCCTTCTGCTTAGCTGGGCTCCCAAAACACTCTTAAGCCTCTCAAAATTCATTGAACTTAAACAAATTATCCCAAGTCTTCCACTCTCACATTTTTCCACTGGTTGCCTAGAGCTGGTTATATCAGAGTCAAAAAGCTCCAGCTCTCGGGACAGTCAGTTGGTTGGTTCACCACTAAAAACTAAAATATCTCAACAACTATTGGATGGATTACCATAAAACCTAGAGAAGACAATCATGATCCCCAGAGGATGAGTCTTATTCATTTTGGTGATTCACAACTTTTCCTCTAGCACCACCATAAGGTTGACATTTGTGGTTTTGAGTGCAATGTCTCTGAAATTCGGTAGAAAACATTCATGCCCACTTCAGGATAAATTCTATTCACTTTGATGATGAATTTTAATCTACTGCCATCATCAGGCCACAATCTCAGTTTGTTACCAAATCCTGCAAACCTAATGACATTCCCACCCACCTCAGCAGTATGTTGTGTTTTCGTGTTTACTGCTGATTAGCAAGTGTTAGCATGCTAACGTGCTCAACCAAGACAGTGAACATGGTAAACATTATACCTGTTAAATATCAGCATGTTAGCACTAGCATAGTGAGCATATTAGCATGCTGACATTAGCACTGCTGTGCCTTAATAGGCTATCATTTATCATATTACTTAAATTGACACGGCCTACCCCTAACATGCCTTCTCATTTAAGCCTTGTATCTTTTGTCACGCTATGCAGTCCAAAGCTTTGTCAGCCTTTACAATGGATTTCTACTACTTAGCCTAAGCCTCCTTTGTAATGCAGTCCTTTTCTCTCATACTTTATTGTTCTCAGTTCAGGACAGTCCTCTCTATACGCTGCTTGCTAACCTTGGGTCAAGCACTTGAAGCTCTTTCAGGGCAGCAAAACATACATCGGAAGACTTGTTCTTCAACTTGAGATCTTGGGTTTTATTCTCTGAGGATGCAGCAAGTGTTCTGCTGCAGAAGCACATTGCCATGTAAAGAAAGAGTGTGATTGTTTGGTGGAGGTTGTTAGGGGCGTTGTTAGGAAGTGTAAACTCTGCCTGAGAAGACATAACAAGGGAAGCTGACAAAATACACAGACCCACATATTTGCAAGGATGTTGAGGTTGAGGAGGGATTTTTTTTGACCGAGACTTGTGACAGTGATTTTGCTTGGTGCACTGTATGTGGAAAAAAACACTGGTGGTAAATTTGCAGTCAGATGGTTCTCTGGCTCACAGTGAAATTAAAGTTGTCTAATTGATTCTCAGGCTTACAAGAAGACGGAAATGTCATCATGTCTTCTGACTCCTGGAGACAAAGAACGTTCGTTTGAACAGACACTAAATTAAAGGGCTTCCCGCATAGATCGCTTCCAGGATCACATATTTCTCCTGTTTTCTACTTTCTGTGATTTATCTGCAAGATGGTTTTAATGTTTGGCTGATAAGCTCACTGGAAAGAAAGTTGGAGTCACAGGCTTTTTGATCAGTGTAACATCTTTTCAACCAAAATGCAGGTAAGAGATGTTTGATCTCTTGATACAGAGAAATGTTGAACTAAGATGTCTCTGAGGAAAACTAATAAACTCTCTGAGCTGACAGGTTTAAGAGATTGTAGCTTTAGTCTTTTGTGTAAATAGCTTGCTGGAAGAAAAAAAATGCTTTTAATGGTGTTGAATAAGAGCCTCCCTGGGATTTCACTAACAAAAGTACTGCCATTTTTATTAGATGAGTTTTAAAGAGGCATCTCCAGGGTTATGACAAAAAAATAAATACATTTACAAAACAACAAAAGATTGTAGAAAAAGGATAATTTGACTGGGAACATTACAATTATAAATGCATTTATCTCTGAGCCTGCTGATCGAGTAAATTAAAGTGCAATTAGGCACACACATACAAGCACAAATGATTGTTCATTAGAGGTTGGAGCTCTTTCTGATGGACATGTGTGTCTGCTGTTAATATCGCTCATAGTAATTGAGTGAAATTCTCTGATTTAGTACTTTGTCAGACTCAGATGAAGTTGTATCAGATTGCTTTTAGATAGAATTGCTCTTCAACAAAGCACAGCCCTGCCATTATCCTAGGATGAATAAACAACAACTCATTACAGGCTCATACTATCACAAATTGGATTGTAGTCCGGTGTCTTTTTTACCCGATCGAATATTTGTTTCTTTTAAGGGGAGATGTTTGTAAGTTTTGCTATTGCTACATAGTCAACATTAGCATTAACAGCTGTTCACTTACCAGTCTAGAGGAAATGTTGCAAGTTCAACATCAAACTTCATTCCTTTAAGAGCTGTCTCCAGCAGTGGAAAGCAACCCTCTTGTTTTGCTTCTATTTCCATCACTTCTTTTCTTGTGTTTAAGTTAGCATGCTAACCAGCTAGCCCCAGCCCAGTTGGTCCATCTCATCATTTTCTGATACTGAGTCAGTGAAGCGTCCAGTCTGCCCTGAAGAAGTAGCGCTGCAATTTTAGGTGTTCTGCTCACAATGCATACATATCTGAAGCAATAACCTCCATCTGTTGTTGTTTTTGGGTTGAATTTGCTGCAAACACAGAGAGATTTGGTGACAAGAAACAACACTGATGATATAGATTTATCTGTGGAGAGAAATTTGAGTAGACCTAATAAACAAATTAAAAGTGTTTTGACAGTACATCAGTAAAGGTGTTGCGAAATGTTTCACAGTTATGCATTTGTGTCCCCACAAGTGCTGATACTTAAGTTAACTTTTTTTTTTCTTTTTTTTTTAACCTCTTTGGTATTTAATTCACAAATTCACACAACATTACTAATAACCTGCAGCCCTCTACATTTTGAATAATCATTGTCACTTTCCATTTCATGAAATTTTTTATCATAATTTTTTTTTCTTCCACTTAACTAAAATGTGTCCATCTGGCTGAAAAGCTTTGCTTGGTATGGAATGAACAATCACATTAGAATAAAAAGGATAGCATAAACACACTTGTATGTGCGCACTTTAGTTCCCCACATACATGCAGCCCTTCTTCAGGCAAACAGAATGGGAGCGCACTTAGGAGCATATATGGACGTTTGGGTGATTAGTCCCAATGCAAAACACCTGCGTACCTCAGACACATGTCACAGACAAAATGAGCAATGTATTCTTATAAGACATATGGACTACAGCATGGAAGATAATTGATGCAGACCAATATCATGCTTTGCTTTTAATTGCATCATTTATTATATTATTACATTAAATATTATTATATTTATACTTAAAATAAATATAGAATTTCTACATTAAAATGTGTTTCCTGGTACTTTGTGTCATGCATTATATACCTTGGCAACTACAATACCCAACGGAGTAGGTCCTGTGTCTGGGATACACAGATGTTTTGCATTAGGGCTAATTACTGAAATAACTATATTCATTTGAGTGCTATCACCTTCTGTTTGCCTGCAGAGGGTTTATGACCCAAAGCCTGTATGTAATAGTTTAGTGTGTGTGTAGACTGTAGTGTATGGATGCTGTTCCTTGGAATTTGTGTCTCCATTGTGACAATTGTGCAGTCCCTTTACCCAACCTGCACATGCTTGGCCATTTTCTTCACTCTCTGCATTGCATCAGTCACAGGCCAATGAAAAAAGAAATTACGTTGGACATTGGGACAGCAGGTCTCTTTTTCTCCTTTGCCCTTCATTCTGGGGACTGAGGGCTATATTTGTGTTTGCAACCCACTGGATTTTCTTTGTATTTCATTTTCCATACACCTTTTATCCAAGCACTCATCCACTCATCTTTCAAACCTGCTTTAAAGTTGTGTTGTTGTTTTCCAAAGCCTGTGTAAACAGTGGGGCTGGAATAATTCATATGGCAACTGGGATGCATTTGGGTGTAACACTTCCTCAGGCACTTCCTACATTCCTACATTTGAGTTCCAAAGAGTTTCCTGAGCATGCAGCTGGAGAGTGAGATACCCTGCCAGTTCATTGCTACACTCTCCTATCCCTTTCTTGTGCTTCCTTATTCTTTAAATGTAGCGCCCCAATTTCTGCTGAAACATGCTTTTCTTCTCCAAATCCATTGTTTGCGTTTTTCTAATTTTTCCATGACTGTCCTCATCATGCATCTCTGATGTCTCTACAGGCAGACTTTATTTTCTGTGCACATATATATATATATATATTATAACAAAGGGGTATAGTAGTAGTTTCTTTGGCAGCCTGGAACAAATCAACTTATTTATCAATTGCCAATCTAACTTTGGTCTAACTGTTCTCACTAAAGGAAAGAAAAAACAAACAAAAGAAAACAGTCTTGTTACTGGCGTTACACTTTTTGTCATCATGACAGCATGTATTCATGCTTTATTTTGCTCGGTATACTCCCATTGTAGCCAATCCAATCATCTGCAAGCTATAAATCAAAGGAGCCAATATGAATAGAGGTCCCGGGGTATTGAGTCATAAATTAAATACACATTTCCTCAGATTTCATCGATGCTCTGAAAAGGACCCTGTATGTTATGCATCATGGATATGACAAAACCAGTAAATCAATTCATGGCAGTCTCTCCCAACACGGATAGAGAGAGCCAATTTATTTCTACGCATGGTTGGCTACAATTGCAATACTATGAGATACATACAAGAGGATAAGCATCACCAGCATTACCACGCAGCAATTTAGCAATAGTAATTTAGCTCATCTCAAAAGAATCTTAAATAGGCCAGATTTTTTTTAATGCAGTTTTTATTTTGTTCATGAATAATCCAACATCTGTGGTCTTTTTTGGACAAAGTTTCAAACTACTTTGAACTACTCACTTACCCCTGTCTTATTTTGATAATTAGTGCCACGGGTGCTCAGCTCCGAGGCATCTATTAATATTCTCTTTCGGGTTTATCATTCTTCCGCCAAATTTCGGCGCGTAACTCGTCCCGCATCTTTGAGAAATCCCCGGTAATATCTACATCAAAACGTGCGTCTTGATCCCGAAAGAGGTGCTATGACTTTTGGTGTTAAAATTCCAATTTTTCCCAAAGTTATTCCCAAAAAACTGGGAATAAATAATG
>NW_019525248.1:843578-844249 GCF_002814215.2 Seriola lalandi dorsalis
ATGTTCATTTTTATGGCCAACCCACCCCATCCACGGATTAGCCAAGGTTAATGCAGATCCACACATCTAACTATTGTTAATGTTAAGAACCTTTTTACACAGCCTGTTCAAGGCGGGAATATTGTGCTTCACTGTTCTGTGTACAACACTTAAGTCAACATTTACTGGAAGTGTGGACCACTAGACATATTTGGCTCAGCCTGCTGGACAGCGCGACATATGCCTTTACTGACTGAACAGATTTTCCACAAATGCAACAGGATGCAACAGCCATAACATTATAATCATCAACAAACGAACAGTATAACTTAACTAATGTAATTATGACACCTTGGCCTGAAATACAGTATGCCCTGGCATGCAAAATCAGGCACCGCGTTTTTTTCTCAAAACACTAAAGAGCCACTATACAGGCGATGTCACTTCAAAGAGGAGAAAAAAAGCGGGAGACTGTAATAGCCGCAAACATAAATAATTTCCATGGCAAATTTCAAGCTCAGCAGCAACTGTGGCCGCCAAATGTTGGAGAAAATAATATTGTCCACCGACCGGCCGATAACGTTACAGTCTATGAACCAAACAACCAACCGATAGAACCAGCTACAAGTTACCTTAGAGCTAACGTTAGCCTAATGGTAACGTATCTGGACACAGCTAAACTGGCAACGTTA
>NW_019525248.1:844299-844700 GCF_002814215.2 Seriola lalandi dorsalis
TCAACTTATACTAATTCTTTTTGTAAAGAAATGAGTTTTAACATGATAACGTCATTAATTATTCATAAATTATTTGATTCTGTGGTCAGTTATAGTTGTCTAATGTGTGTAAACTTGACAACGTAGGAATAGTGGTTACTTAAACTTACATATACATACATTTTATGATAGACTATGAGCCAATAATGAAGCCTTTTTGAATCTGGCTTTCACAAACACACTGTTTGCTCATAAGTGCAAAGGACATTTAATGAAACAAATAAATAAATAAAAAAGGAAATTACACACAGCCTTGAAATTTAATGTTGCTTTGACCAAGTATATGTTCAGCATAACTCTGCACTCTTGTTGTAGTTTTTTGTTTTTGTTATGTAAAGGGAACACAAACACACAACACAAAC
>NW_019525248.1:844750-870985 GCF_002814215.2 Seriola lalandi dorsalis
ACAGAATATGAGATATTTCCCACATAATACATGGTGGAGGGATGTGACATTGTTTTATATCAGAGTCTTTTATATCAAGACATTTCTCAAAACCAGAATATGATCAGGGTGACTTTTGAACACTGGAAATAAATCATGTACTCATCCCGGCAGTAGCCCCCATGGCACTCAAAATTTCCCTGGAATTTTCTAGTTTCTTCCTATCGTGCAGAAATCATGTATTGCATCATGTGACTAATGTGTACATAATATTTATGTGAATAGACACTGGTTTATCCATATTGTATTTGTATTGCTTCTTTCTCTGAGCAAATAATTACATCATAGTGTTGTGTAAGAAGCTGTAGCATATGAAATGACTGTCAGATGCTGCAGTCAATTCACAGTTCAACTCACATCCACTCCAAAGCGTTGATTTTCCTCATCCATCCCATGAGATTTCCATGTCAATACATGCATTCAACTTGATAAAGATTTCTCCTCGCTTCACATCTTACATACAGTGTCTTCTCTGAGAAAGATCACAAGGGGCTGGAAAGACAAATATAATATAGTTCCAGTCAAGGGCAAAATCCTCACTCAGACTTTGGGTGGTGGTGAGGATAATGCATCCAGTTGTGTATGGATGCAAGTCACTGCCACAATAATTGGAAGCATATCGGTAACAAAATACCAAATTTTGTCATTTAATCACCACTGAATACCATTTTATCTCTCTCAATACTTCCTTCATTGCTCTGATTATGTGGCATGTAATGCAACAACTTGTAGCTGGAAACCTCAGTATTAATTGAGACAGGTGATAATCAGCCTTATGATACCAGTTCCAGTATCCAGAATCACCAATGATAGTTTTAGAGAAGCAAGTAAACCAAAGAGAGAGAGAGACCTCAGGACAGCCGCTAATGATATGCAAGTTGGCAAGTTTTACAAACTTTTTTAATGAGCGCGGCATGTTCCCAACAATGAGGGGTCAAATTTCCCTCTCTCAGACATTGGGCATACTGCTGAAATTCTGTTTTAAATCAGTATTAAATGTTGGTTTAACTGGGCTTAAAAACTATTATGTCACTATATGTAAAGTGTAAAGACAATGATCATACAAGGACCTGTAGCTAAAGACAGTTTTATAAACCATTTCTGATTTTGCCATTGTAGGTCAGGAATATATATTGAAATCCTACACACTAGGGCTTTAAATGAAGAGATGTATGGATGAGACAGACAGACAGACAGACAGACAGACAGACAGACAGACAGACAGAAAGACTACAGGTCTTCTAGCAATCCTTGATCAATCCTCATAGCAATCTAATCACAAGTCATGATGCCGGCTAAGAAAAATCTTAAAAATCTTAGCCAGAGTGGAGAAACCAGAATGATGGTAGACTACAAAATTAAATGCTTCTCCTAAATGGAAAAACTGACTGAAAATTGACTCAGACAACATTCAAACAAGACGATGTTTTGCTTTGTTGTTGCTTGAGAGAAAAAATATTAAGATTAATCTGTAATTCATCTAAACATGTAAGCCATTGATGAGTTTGTCCACTTAGAATGAACAACATGTTTTCCAATTTTCATAAAAAAGCATTTGAACCTTACAAAAACTTAAAATAATCATGAATTAATCACCATAATCATAAAAAGCATGGTTTAATTTTCTATTTCCAAACGGAAGGTCCATATGCAAATAAATTAAGAAAAATGTGGTTCGTTATCAGTGTTGGCAGATGACAGGCTTTCCCAAAATAAATAGTTTTAGTCACAAAAAGACATTTTCAAAGAGTGGTAACGGGTGATTCACTCTCTTCTTGAAACCACAGCATACCGAATATACATCTTCTACCCATGTGCGTGTAATTTTACAGCTTGCAAAACAAAATATCTGGCACAAGGATAAGCTAAGACTTTCATTTCAGTGTGTGATTGAGGAGATGAAAACAGCTGAATGTGTTTTTTAGTTTGTAGTAGATGAACTTCAGTCATTCTCCAGCCCCTCCCTGTGCCAAGGCTTTTGTGGGAGAGGCCGAGTAATTACTGTCTGCTCCAAAGCAAGGGATTGGCCATTGGCCGTCCCTCTCCCTGTTGCCCTGGCAATGCTGCACTGTTATTGATAAAGTTGATAAAGAAATGCTTGGGCATGCACCTGACAGATTAGACCTGAAATCCCCTAGGTGGGGAACAGTAACAGCCAGACAGCATACAGGGGACAGATTGTCCCCTGACAATCAGCAGCTCCCAGAAAACTTTGGCTCAAGTGCATGGACTGGGAAGAATGTAATTTTCTGTAGATTTGTTTGCTTTGGTTTGTCTTGTTTGTAATGCTGCTTTTTAGATAAGTGTTTATGGCAGATGCAGAAGCTGTGAGCTGAAAAATGGAGAGAGCTTTGTTTGCTGAGAGAGCATTGATTTGATATAAACAAGCACTGACTGGCATTTGAGAAACAGCCTGAAGTTCCAATCAGTCTAAAGACTAAAGAGACTTAACGTCTAAACAAACTAAAGTTCACATCATGTCCCCACCAGTCTATGATGAGAACTTTCAGAAGCAAATAGAGTGAAGCCATGTGATTATTGTTGTAACTACACACCTGTGCTGGATTTGTAAAAGCTTTTCTTTAAGCACTACATTTGGCAGAGTCATCTGGCTGCAGTGTCTTGTTTAAAGTGTAATGGTGTATATTGAAAACAACTCTTGAAAAGTTAGAAACATTTCACAGGAAGTGATGATTCGAGTGTATTTCAGCTATCATATGTACATCCTAAATACATTGTAAACACTAAATTCATTACTCATGCTGTATTTACAGTTTTTTTTGTATTAACACCTCTATATGGTGTCATATTATTCACTATGTGTGTGAAAGTCACATGTTTTGTATCATAAACAACAGATGTGTAACATATGGATCAAACAGAAAACACATAATGCATTTAATACATTAAACGGGACATTAAAAGAAGTCTGAGCATGAAGCGCAGCCTCGCTCTGAGCTTTGTGTGTAAAATCTATTTAACTTCATGAACTTGAACTGCCACAGAGCCTTGAGCAATAATGAACCCATTTTACTTGCTGTTGAGAATCCAATTAATGTCTGCCAATCTATAAATTTATATAGGTATTTCATCCGTCAGTCAAGCTGTCGGTTTGATGACATGGTTAGAAATAGTGGGTCTCGGGCATAAATATTAAAATTCTCAAATGGTTGCAAAATATTATTTGCAAGTACTTTCAGGCAGAAAATAGTACATTATTCAACTGGAACACTCGGCTAACTTGAAAGATGAGATGAGTTGAGAGGTGACTTTTGTCTTATTGATCTTTTTTGTAATGCATCCTTACCTTAATTAAGTTTTATTATGTGTGGATGGCAGCAAGGTTTACAGAACCAATGTGTTCACAGCTCATGTGTAATGACCCCAGGGGTGTGAATGATACAGTGTTACAGCATATTCAGACAAACATCTATACAAGTTCTGAGGGAGAACAGTCTCTTCTTTGGTAATAAAAAGTTGCACCATATCCTGATTTAGTTACCTACGAATAAGTGGAACATAACAGTCCTGTGGTGAGTTGCCAGTTGAGTAGGATTATATGTGTTTATATGATGGCACACGAATCATAATCCAGAGTGGTAATTATGAAGTAATGCTGTATTTATATTAATGACTGGGTTTGATGCAGCCTATAATTTGAAAGGACATAAAAAAGTAAGTAAAGTGCACATTATTAGGGAGTAATGATAAGTCACAATTTGCTTTTGAGCATTAGATTTAGAGAGTTAATCAGGAGCAGTTGATTAGGAAGGCGGTCTGTATACACTCTGCTGATTCACAGATATTGTATCTATGAACTGGTTCATTAACATAGTATCATTTGCTTGCAATGATTATCTACGATATAGTCCTTATTCCCTCCCAGTCATTTAGCATCTACCTGTCAGCTGCTCATTAATGGCTATTCCCTGACTCGTTCTTTTCATTTTTCTTCTTGTGAACACCAGAGGAGGTAAATTATAGGAAATACTGGAGACCAATCCATCATACTTAGCTAAATTTATCAAGGCTGTAAAAGGATTTGTTTTGATCGCGGGCCCCCTGCAGGTTTCCAACATGGATGCTTGTGTGTCCTTATGATTTGTTTACAAGCCATAGTTGACTTGTATTTGAGCAGTGATGCCCTTAACAAACCTAATCCAATAATGAAGCAGTAATGCTTTCGTGTTGGATACTAGTACAAGATGCTTCATGCTTGATTCTTGATAGTGTTGAGGGATGCGGGGCACCGAGCCAGGTGAAGGCCAAGCATTTTTGGCAAAGCAATGAGGTGGCAGGTGTTGTGTGGTCTGGCAGGAGGAGCCCGGGCTGTCTGCCTGTGGGTGTTGATTGACAGATGGGTAAAATAGTGGACCCTGTCTGGAGAATACCCGCCGTGTGATGGATGGAGGTGTGACCGCGGAGCACTGGAGCACATTTGGATGCAGGGTATTAATCTGGTTTGACAGAAGAGGAGCAGGCGCTGATTCCGCCAGCTAATATTGATCCAGGACCAATTTTGAATCTGGTACATGTTTCTCATCTATGCAAGTTTGTCCATTTCACTGTGACATAGCTACATCACACATGGACAACATCTTCTACTGTCACTTAGACCAAGGAGGAAAGTTAACTTTATTTCCCCCAATCACCTTAACATGTAAAACTGGGGCTGCAATAAAGAAGAAGTTGGGTAGATAACACAATAAGCCTTATGCCTACATGCTGCCTATAAACTACGCCTGTCTGAACAGGCATTTAGCATGTGGTATTTTACCCTTTTATCTGGTGTCCTATGTTTTCCCCTTGTATATTTCATCTGGTGTTTTTACCATTTGATGTGTTTTGATTTTAATTGTTTCTTAGATTTTATGCATTTGATTATGAAGCACTTTGTGACTTGTGCTATATAAATAAAGTTTGCTTGCTTGCTTGTTTGCATCTCTGGCAACATCACTTAACAGTGTTACTGTCATTCTTCACGCTATTTGTCCCATCCACCCATCTACTTGTCCATCCATCAGTTCAGCCAACCAGACAGACAGCTGTTTGCTGAGTGCATGAGAGCTTTCAGGCTATTCATTAACTTTTATATTAAGCATATAAAAAACACAGAACTCAAACTTGAATGAACACACGATCAATATCAAATGCAGTAATAAAACTACACTAGTGGTGTATTTTATTTATTAGTCAGTTATATAGAATGATTTGTTAAATAGTCTCACTGAGAACTGAATGTTTTGAAATTCACAGTTTTGGAGTTGTATCACCTGCTGGCTTAAACAATGTACTTTGACTATGAAGTACTGCACATTTCTGAATGGTTAAAATCCATAAATTAACTTAGGCTTACTTGGCATTTGGTAACTGAAATTATTTTTTTTTTAACTCTACAGTTTACTGTGAGTGCGCCATCTAATCTCAGACAGAATAAGGCATGTACATGTATAGAAGAGATTTAGAAATTTCATTTTTTTTTACAGGCTACATGTTTACAAGTTTTATTTGTGTCCTTGCCAGTTTTAAAACATGCATTCCCACCATCTTGTGCAGATATTGTAGTATTTGTATTCTGAAAGAAGCCACAATTTATAACTATAACCCCTTTTTAAGTGTAGATTACCATGCAGTATCTACATTGTAGGATAACCCCCCCACCCCCCACCCACAAAAAAAACCCCTCAAAAAAACAATTTGCTATTGCAGGTGTGTTAGTGTTTTATGTATTCGTCTTTACAAGAGATTTGACAAAGACACTCATCATAACAAATCCACAAATGTGCTTTTTCCTGATCCTGTCAGCCCAGCCAGAAGGTCTCTCAGCAGGATCAGCTTCCAACAGTTCACCTGTCTCCTGAGTGGGATGGATGTGCCTTGATCAGTCGACTCGGCAGATGGGGATTCCCCAGGTGCATTTGAAAGGATATGATACGCAGATGAGCCAGTTTTATTAATTTACATTTAGTTCATGAGGGATTTAATCATGTGAAAAAACACATTCCATCACATTCCCTTAATCTGCAGTTAGCCTCTGTTTCGTACAAGCTAGGCGGCATTGTTAGACAGTCAGCGTGAACATCAGCTGCCACACATCACACAGAGTCTACGCTGTGATGTTGGGCAAAATGGCAGGTTAGACACAGCAGCTGATGAACTTTTCCCAGGAGGGAAGAACAGATGCAGGAATTCATGTTAACCTGGGAGTACTCCACATTTAAAAACACAAAATTAGCATGTTCTCGCAGTTGTCATCTCATTATCATGTGATTATTGTCTCTGTACCTTTACTTGTAGATTTCGGTACATTTCTGGTATTTCCATAACAAGATGAATCACTTCCAAGGATCCGATCTGTTGTATTGTAGAGCCCCCCCCCACAGGAATCCCATCCGACCAGCAGGAGTCACTAGTGCAGAGATGAGGACATGATTGCTGGCAAATGTGTTTGATCAGGATGGAGACTGATCTTGGGTCAACGCAGCAGGGGGTGAGTGTTTTCTCAGTATCACCTGGGCACACTCTTATTTAACATCATGAGTTTACAACAGGATCCGATCTGTTGTATTGTGGAGTCATTAAGCAGGAGGTATATACAAACATTATATTGTATATTATATATTACATTATATATATATATATATTTTTTTTTTTTTTACTGATGATCATTTACTATTGGTGATATTGATAATATCCTGCTGTGCAAACTTAAAAAAAGGTGTAGCAGATAAGGGAATAAATTGCTCTTGTATTTGAAGGACCATCTCACGTCTAAATCAATGAGAGTCAAACTTAACACAGTGCTCATGTAACCTATTAGTGCCGAATGTGGCTGCATTATTACTGCAGAAATCCTATTGGAAATGTAGTTAGGAGCAATTAACATCAGACATGGTCATACCCAACCTGTACGTCACATTTTACCTCAAGAGGTCTGCAAGCATGACATTTCAACACCTCGGAAAGAAAATCCCAATATTGAATTAATAATCTGAATGTATCGTCAGCAAGTGAAAGAAAGTGTCACTTAACACTTTTGATTATAATTTGTTTTGCCCCCGGCTCGCATACTGCAGATTTTTAATAGGGGCTTCCTCAGCTCCACTCTTCTTTCAGTTCAGTACTCAGGTTCCGACACATACAGGGGGCCACGGAGCTGGTATATCTCAGTCATACATTTTTTTATTCTCAAATATGAAGCTCAGTCAGAACCTGTTTACTTTGAAAGTATTCAATTGGATTTAATTGAAAGTTCAACACGTATAACACTAGTTCAGCTCAGTTTTTATATGGCGCTGCAGGTTTATCTTTTTAAATTCTTCTCTCATTTGTAAGTTATTGATAAGGCTAGTATTAAGAGTTGAATGTCAGTGAAAACTTATATAATATAATAATAAGCCTGTTAAGGTGCCTGCTCACTTCATTCCAGACCAAGCCTTTCACACAGTGGCAGGATCATGTCACACTGACTAAGAGTGGGTGAAGTCTGGCTGCTTGTCCCTCACTGTGTTCACTTCTAGCCTCCCCAGCTATTTTCCATGTTGGCCTGTTTGATCCCAGCAGGACTTAGTGTCTCACAGGAATGAACTTTATCCTTGTACAAGTCACAGCTGATTCCGTGGTGTCCTACGACACCAGACCACGAGCCATCTGTGTCCCGTGGTTAGTGTCACTGGTGTGGGCAGGGGACGACTGGCCGTGTTGGGACTACTGAGCAGGATTAAACCCTTTTCTCTTTGATCTGGAACCCGCTGCTTTAAGGGTGTAAAAGCACACAACTGTATGTCCACCACTATTAACATTAATGAGCCAACTGTCTATACAAGTCTTTTTGAGTTTTGATTGATTTCGGCACTACTCACTCATTTCCTTTATGCAGTATTAATCAGCTGACTCTTGTTAATATTCCCCCTCAGTGTCCACCTCTAATGCCCTTCTGCGCAACCAAACATAAAAGCTTCTTAGCAGCCAAAAGAGAGAAATATTATGTAATTTTGATAAAGGTGACCCCAGTCTGTGCAACCACTGTTAGGAGTGTCATTAAATATCCATCAAGATGGAAATGTTATTTGCAGCTTTCCAATAAAAATGTTCAGTATCCACCATTCTCCTATAACTGACAGACAGCCACCCAGCAATCTGTATCAGTTGCACAAATGACTGTGAGGCTGCAGACAAAACACACAAACATAGCGTAGCTTGTTAGTTAGCTTGCTTGTTATTTTGCACCGCCAGTCTGATCAGATGGTGGCTAGATTGTATTCAAGTTTCTAAAAGAACACCTGATGAAGGGATAAAGTGTCCAGTCTCAGCTGAAGAAGGAAAAATATCACAAGGCCAGCACCCTACACTTTTCCGTATACAAATAACTAAATATCAGTCCACCGCTGCAAAGATGATGGAAGGGTCAGCTGGACAGTCGGTTGCATTTAAGTAAAAAACTAAATTTTTCTGAGTGAGTGAAGGTGTCCTCAATTTCTGTATGAGATTGCCTGCACACTCACAAACCACACACTCTCTGTGAAGATCTAATTCTAACCTGCTGCCAAAGCCATTATTCAGGGAATACTGTGTGATGAGGCTGCGAGGAAAGTTGATATAGTGCCGTTCTCTGACAAAACAGTAACCGGGGACATAAATGAGACGGCCCAGGACGTTTCAGGTGAGAGCTGATATGTAATATTGTTTCTGAGTGAGAAACACAGACATAAGTGATGCTACATGACTGTCTGTTCATATTCTGTGTCTCAGTGAGGAGCATTTTTGTGGAAATGACAATGGTTTTGGCCACCGTCCCACATGGGGAGGGCATGCAGTCGCTCCCTCACGTATACACACTTTTGTAGACATTTATTAAACATGTTTGCTGATCAGGACTTAACTAAGATATAAAAGGGATTTCTGGAGGATAAATAAATGCTTTCTACATTTCCTGTCTGAAAACAGGTGTAACGATTGCTTTCTCTCCCCAAAATTACTCTCAGAGATGTGTGAAATTAACCAAGAACACATTGCTCATCGCCTCATCTCCATTAAAAGCATTTGCAGCAGTCGTGGTAATTTCCTGTGATGACTTTTGGTGCGTGATCTGATGGTTGTCTGGATTAGTTGTGCTATCTGCGATTCTAGTTGTCTGTCCCTTCATCATCACCATCATCATCATCATCATCATCATCATCATCATCATCATCATCATCATCATCATCATCATCATCACTGTCATCGTCCTCATCTGTTTCCTCGAACAGATCAGAGCAGATTGGAGCCGGCCTTAATCTGAGAGATCCACGCTGCAAAGGCAGCTGCTGGCTGACCAAGAGGTTGGCACGGCCGCCACCTTGTAATGACCACGACAGCTGGTATGGCACAGACTCACATCATAGTGTTTGAAGACACAAGTGTGTTGGATCGTTCTACAATGAACATACATTTGAATTGCATAATTAATCATAAGAGAAAATGTACCATAACAGGTATACGATTCATCACTGCTGCACTCTCAACTTTTGTATTCGCTCTCTGTCTATTTAAATCACTCTTCTCCTTTCTTCTCCATTTCATCTGCTTTCCTACTCATTCTCTCTTCTCCTCTTTCTCCAGTGCAGATCATCTCTTGGAGTGTGCTGCAGCAGATGCTCACAGGACTAAAATCTGGATGGATTACAGGATCTAACAGATGCTGCAACTGGTTCCACCAGCCATGGTGGCTACCCCAAGTCAATCAGAAGGCACATGTGCATGTGCTTCCACTGTGCACATGTCACAAAGGAGCAGTTACTCAAAGGCTGCAAACAGTGAAGACTGTGGTGCTGTATTGCGAATGTAATTAAACAAAAATTACATTTATGGAAAAACATGGTCTTACAGATCAGAATCAGAAAAACTTTTATGATCCCCAGAGGGAAATTTCTTTTTTGTAATTGCACAACACACAGTTACGAACAAGGAAGAAACAAGTAAAAAATAAAACTACTATAAATAGTAATAATAAATACACACTAAGTGAATAGAAAAAAGTCCAGGGTTGAAAGTGGGAGGAGTTTAGTGGAAGTCCCAAGAGATCATGAAGAGCACTGGGGTGCAGAGTCTGGAGACTGGATTATGTCACACGCGGTTGCTGGTTTAACTGAGGGGTGAATGTAAACAACATCCAAGATGATGTGTGAGAACTCTTGGACATGTAGTATAGACGTAGCCCAACAACCAACAGTTCAATGTCAGGGCTGCCTAAATGCTCCATTCTATGATACAGTTAGTGTTACACAGAGTCCTACAGAAACCTTGCAAAGACAAACTTCAAAACCAGACGATGGAGCATTAGAATTTTCCGTTGACTCAACATCTTTCTGAAGAAACATTTCCTCCTCCTTTCTCAGTGCAGATTAATGCCTCCTGCAGCGGAAGCTGTGAGATGTGGTGAAAATACAATTACAAAACTGTTCTGATCTTAATACTTTCATCCAGAGGCCCCTTCATCCAGTTCACTAAAACCCAGTCCAACCAAACAGTGTGTAAGAATCCTCTAGAACTCTCTGCCTTTTCCAGCCTGTCACTTCTTTCCTTTTGTCTTTTTCTGGAAAAAAAACACTGTTGACCGTGAATTATGTGTCAAACTGGTTGGAATTTACTGAGGCTCTGCTAAACTCTTCATCATACTGAGGGAGACTACATACATTTAATGCAACACTCACACACTAATCAGACGCGGAGTAGCTCATCAATATTCATACCTAATTTACACATTTGAGGATGTAGAAAAAAATGCAAGCACATCGAGAAGACATCATATCAAAACCTTATTAGACCATGTTAATGTCATCCTTACTACTCACTGACAGACTCACTTTAACAGCACTTAATAGTTTCTTGTCCTCTCTCAGTGGTATGTGCAGCTCTGTTATTCTATCTAAGAAATACAATAATAATATGAAGAAAGCTTGACGGCACAGCCTTGCTTCTTCTTTCCTCTGCACGCTGGGAATACACTGTGCTTGATGCATGAAATATTTTGTCTATAGTGTAAGAGGGTTATATCCGCTAAAAAACAAACTTATTTCACAAAAAATATTGAACTATAATAATACAATTATAAAACTAGGAAATGAGAGATAACCTTAGCAATGCTTATATTCTCCCAGAGACCAAATAAACAACTAGAGATTTTAAAAATTAGGAATCATGTCATCTTCTTGCTGAACTAAATTTAATCAAAGTTTTTTAATCGTGCTGCAGCCGAACACACTTGCGGCGTTCTTTTCAAATTCAAATTGCACCATCTCATGCAAAAGCAGTTCAAAGTGCCTTACGTAAAAAAGGGAGATGAACGTGAATGAATGCAAAAATGTCCGTGCATTCATAGCTGTAAACACACACGTACACACGGTGTGTTCATTTTAGGAAAAGCTTGACTGAAAATCAGAAATTCTTCAGTTTCGATTGAACACAACAAAGTGTTGGAGCAAGTCAGAGATCAGCAGGACAACCGTTCCATTCTTTAGGTGCATAAATACTGAAAACCATCTCACCAGGCTTAGAAAAGTGCTCTAGGCACATGGAGGAGATTTCCACCTCGTGACCTGGGAGCTCTGCCGGGATGGTACACTGACAGCATGTCTGATATGTACTGTGGAGCCAGACCATGGAGTGCTTTGTAGACCAAGAGGAGAATTTTAAACTGTGTTCTGAAAACAACAGGTAGCCAGTGAAGGTTCCAGAGCACTGGAGTTATGTTGGTCTGATCTTTTTTGCCCTGGTTGGACCTCTTGCGCCTGAGTTTTTGGATCAATTGTAATCTGTGGACTGCTTTGTTTGGAACCCTAACCCTTTCCACAACGGAAATCAAATATTCTTGAGAGAGTTTTAACTCAACACTGTCGCAGAGGTTCGCACAAACATGTTGCACTCGCGAGTTACTTTGCTTTCACTTTCTGTCCAGTTCATCTCAAAGCAGCTTGATGAAGTTGAAGTCAAGACACTGTGCTGCTCTTCCATCATGTGAAGCCACTGTCTAGTTCTTCTCTTCTAATGTTTTGGCTCATTATCTCACTGTAAGATGAACCCCTGACCAACCAGCCTGCCCTCCTTTTGTTACCTGCCTTTTTCTCACCATTCTGATATCAATATACTGCACTACCTCCCACAGTACGGTCCTGATTCATCTACAGTGAAATATGGTTTTGTGAAAGTAATTTGCAACAGATGGCTGGATGTAATTTTAGATCGAAGTGGCAAAAATACAATTTAGAGGAAAAAAGAAACAGATACAAAGTGAGGAACAATTGCTTGATGCTGAGATACAGTAGATATGCTGGGAGCCAGAGTCATTTTAAAGTGCTTCAGTCAGGTTATGGGCATTTTTTGGGGAAATGAACACTGCAAATGTGTGTTTGGAACATAAAACTGTATTACATACAGTCCTCTGTGTCAACAATATTAAATCGAGATGGCATAAAGAATAACAGATAGTGTTCTGACATTGAAATAACAGTGTAAAAGCAAGGATATTTTGGACAGGCGGGAATGAGGATAGTTATATATTATACATTTGTTTTCAACTCAGGTTCATTTCGAAAAATGTAAGTTGTACATTGTTAGTTGCCTAAATGAGGCCAGAGTCGTCATTACCTCAACAAAGTTGGGAAATATTCACAGTCTCTAATTTTTAATCTGCGTTCAGTGTGAATAATCACTTCACAGCGTTTCCCGAAGCTCTGCTGGTAAATAATACTGTACCGGGCACAGACATCCACTGTTACACTTAGCTGCAGGATGTACAGGACATGAAATCGAACCGTGAATTAAATCTTCTCTCGTACTGTGTTAACAAGGGATCATCACCTTTTCAATACCATATGGATCGTCACAAAGATCCAAACAACATGTAGCAAAAGTCAAACACAACATTAACACTGTTGTATTTGCTTTCAGTATCAATAAAACTACATATTTAGGATTATTTATTCAGCTAGCAAACATCTTCAGAATAAAAGTAGACACTCTCTACTGCCATGAACAATTGTGGGCTAAGGCTACATGCTGTGGATTCCACTGTAGATGCCTGAGGGTTCATATGACGAACTGTCTTCTAGTGCTTCCCTGTACATTTCATATGAAGTGTAAAATGGATTATGCATATTGGAATAAATTCCCTCCCTTGACACATTGTTATGCTTTGTAACAAATCTTATAATGTATTGCACTGTTGTGTCCTGCCAGTCTGATGGTTCTCATATAAAATAAAATATTTAGTGCAGATAGCTATTATTCTTTTCTTGTATGGATCTGTACTGCATGAAGATCAATGAAGCCATAACTGTCTTCTCGTCCACGTATGTTTAAGATCTTGTATAGAGTTGGAAGAGACATAGATGTATTGGATAGACAAAGAGAGACAAATCAAAGATGTGAATGATATACGGGGAGAGGAAAGAAAGGGGGTAAAGGGACAGTGTGAAAAGACAGAGTCTCTCTGCAGAGACTAGTAACACCTGTTATGTTTATATGAACAGCTGTCCCAATGGCAACCTCTGGGATAGCGGAAGCCCGCAGGCTTTTGGGACTGAGAGCAGTTCTGTTGTAAACATCTATAATATATGCACTGAAGGTGTGTCTCAAAGCACAGATTACAGCCAGTAAAACATATGTGTGGGATAAATCTGAGGGGTTTCAGTTACACCAGACCACACATCCTTGAGTAGCAGGCATTGATCTTTATTTGGCCTCATTTCCCTCTCTTCCATGATTGATTTAGATCACAGAATGCCTGTTGTGCAGCTGGTTATCTGAAATACTTATTGCATTAAAGCTTTTTTATCACAGATGCAGTTTTATGCCCACTCTCTCTGTAGTATGAGTCATTGGAGGCTGACAGTTATGGAGAGGGACAATTAAAATTTAATGCTACTGCTAATTCACTCAAAGAATGGAATGGAAATATTTTATGAATTACTGGCTTTAAGCCATTCTACTGCATGAACTCGTAGTACTCGATGTTTTTAAGGCGAGCATGAAAACAAGTTGTATATTTTGACATTGTTTAGCAATTAAAGTGTCTAAAAACTGTTTTTCTAACTTGGACCTACGGCTTCACAGGTTAATTGGATCTTTGATGTTTTAACCCTGTACCTCTTGAAAATCAAGGCGCAAAGCCCACCACCTGTTCCCATATTGAGAGGTCTATCATCCCTAATACTCTGTAGGCAAATGTAATTAATTTCCATGTAAATAACCATCAGCCTCTGTGATCGCTTCATATGTTTAATTTTCACCTTTAAGAAACAGTGTGAGTGACAACCCACCCTCTCGCAAACCTCTTACTGTTCGTACACAGTGTTTACACATAATTCAATCATTTTTTTTTTAATATAATGAAGATTTAAATGGTTTAAGTGAGAATCTCTGGCTCGTCAAATGTGTTTGGTCAAACACTGACTTTTTTGTATGATGGCTACCGGTTTTGCAGGTATTCCTTTCTGTCCTAACCTCCTCCTCTTCCACACAAACTCCCTCCAAATACTACCACTCACCCTGACTCACCAATTACAAATGCCTTACAATAGCCCTTATCTATCATATCCATTCATTGCAAATTGCCCTCAAGTGTTTTCTGTTGTTTCTCTTTCTTCTTCCTCTAACATGCTCTTTGTTCCCTCTCCATTGTTTTTTCTCTCTCTGGTTATCTTGGTATTCCTGTTGAGTTTAGTGTTATTTGTGTTTGTTTTGGAGCCTATATGTGCATGTCTATTCCAGTAGGTATGTTTATGTCTATATTCCGAATGCATGCACATATGTGTCACAAACTGTGGATTTGAGCCAACTAGGCGAAGTCTGCAGCAATGCCTGCTCTTCATTCCCCTGTTGAGGTTCAATCAGGTCTGACTCATGGTGAATAAAGGCTTGGAGGACAAATAGAATTCACAGTGAGCCGTCATACTGACAAGCCTGACATCTTCTTCTCCTGTAATTGTCTTTCCACGTCTCAGCAGGTCAGCAGAGATACAGCTGAAATGTGTAGTGTTGCATTTGTGTCTCTCTGTCATGTCCAAGGAGGGATTTTAAAAAGGTGAGAAAGAGATTGTGATCATATCTTTAGACCCTCACATCTAACACAGAGGTAAATTAGCTTCTACCTGTTTATCCCAAAGTGCACATTTATTTTAATTTCTGACACATAATAGTCTCTGGTATGCAGCTGTAGTTCATGCTGTTCACTTCTAAATTAGGTGTCACATTTCACTACCACTAAAATTCATCCCTGCTGGGTTGTTTTACGCTTAAACTTAAATCAGCATTAGCATTTAGTATATGTATTTATTGGCCACCTGATAAATGTAAGTCCAGTATTCTCTCCTTATAGCTCTGTTTTGCTCTCCACCAACATCTGAGGGAAATATCTTGCTCTTTAGCTGATAAACGCTTCAACAGCTAGTCGCTAACTTTGTCTGTCTTGGTGCTGGGCAGACAGTGTACAGCTTTTTGTAAAATAGCCATAGGCAAATGTAATATATGTACATATATTGAAATTCCATATATGAAATATATGAACATATAAAATCAAAAACATATATGTATAAATTATATATGAAACTTGGAAATGAAACAATTTCATATATTGACATCTATGTCTGGCCCATACAAATTTGTATGTTTATGTATGTATGCTTATATTGTAGACAGATATATACACAAATATACAGTATGTCCATCCCAAAGCCTGTCAATGGTGATATTATATACAGTGGGTTCCAAAAGTCTGAGACCACTTTCCTTATTTTTTATAAATTAATAAGAAAAACATATATAAGCATATAGAATGTTTATATATCTTGCATTGATAAATTAAATATATTGTTAACATTTTATATCATATACAAATTCATCATATAGATATCTTTAATATTTGTACATTTAAAATTATGCTATAAGACCCTTTTGAAATACACATACAATAGTCATTTGAGCCACTCTTAACTTGAAAGTATTGCTTATAGCAGCTTTTAGATTCAACAAAAAAACATTCTGGTGTTTGATCAAGCAACTCTTGATGCAACAGCCTCTGTAATCTTGTTCATTTGTGATCCAGACAGGTAGCATCTGTGTCAGAGGACTAAAACTGGCTGCCAATTTCAATGGAGGAGAAAAGCCTCAACACCCCTTTCAAAGCTGAGCAGAGCCACACTGGTGTTAGACCCTGGCTGTGCGCAGTATTGTGGACCGTGCTAACAACCACAGTTGGAAAACGATGTCGGCAAACAGGCTTTTCTTGGTCTTTGTTTCTGTGTGAAAGGAGTAAAAAGAAAGTTCTGTCTAGCAGTATTAGCAATTTAGCAGTGAGGCTGCATATATCCTATTTTATATTTTTATATTCTTGCATATATTATTTTTAATTCCTCAGTGAGTCCAACAGATCCCATGGTCATCTGTATAAAATAATAATACTAATACTTAATCTTGTTTTACTAATAATAATGAGATTGCAAAATCCAAATTTTATTCCCTTATCTATTTTACTTTTATTCTGAGTTTATTAAAACCAACACCATATGCAGAAAGGTATCAAAGTGGTAAATCTTTATGATTGGATTTTTGTAAGATGCTTGTGTGAAATAGGTGAAACATTTCTGCTGAACTGCTGAGAACTTGCGATCACAGTGAAGTGTTGTGAAGGAAGGGTAAAGGCAAGGCCAGGTCTGACTATCATACATCAGTATGAATACAACTCCTACGTGATTTATAAGGCAGTGAGAGTTTGATTTCTCCAGTGAAGGAGTGAAAGTGAAGCGAAGAGGACGGAATATAGAAACATTTTATGTGAGATGAAGATGATTTATGCACCAATTAAAACGAAGATGCTGTGCAAAGGAGCTTTTCAAAGAGAAAAGAGAGAAGTCGTGTCATTCTGAGAACAGTACGTTGGGATGAATGAGAGAATTTGTCTTTGCAACAGTCCGGGGGGCTTTGACAGAGTTGATTGACAGCTTTCAGTGTTTCTGAAGTGTAGATGATGAAGTAGGGCAGTCGATGTAATACTGTGATTAAAGAATTAAAAAATTTAACTAATATGGGGAGGATCAAGCATTCATCTATCTGATTTCTAAATCTCTCATCCTGTTCAGGGTTGGGGGGGGGGGGGGGGGGGGGGGGCAAAAGGGAAAAAAAAAAAGTTCAAAGACACAACTGCTGACTCAGAGCAAAAAGACTGGTGTGATGGCATTTGCTGACAGCTTTGTAACCCTTCTGTAAATTCAGCATTTTCTGTCACCATATTTATGAGACTTAAGCAGTGTTGGAAAGTTACTCAGAGACAGAAATAGATAGTTCGTACTCATTATCTAAATATTAGTCATTATCAAAAAATATGTGTTTCCTTCCAACTCTCCAAATCAAATACAACTACGACGCATGGTGTGGACTTTAGTCCTTTCATTATTTTTGACCTTTAAGTTTACCTAACAGGGTTATTTAAAAGCTAAAAGTTCCCTCATGGCACTTAAATACAGGAAACTCACTCCCACTCAGCGTTTAGACTTTCATAACCATCAGTAAAGACATTGATTCAATGTGATTTAATGAAAAGGTCAATAACTGATTACACTGACCCTATGGTCCCAACCTCTCTCTTTCTCTCGCCTCTTACTTTCTCCCTTTCTTCTTTTCTCTCTGAGGTCTTTCCTCTCTCTCACACTCTGCCGGGCAGCGGCTCACTCAGATGTTACCCCCCATGTTCTTTGCTATAGAGCTGCATTCATACGATGGTTTGTGATCTTGTGATGAAATGAATCCTAAATGTCTTCACTCTGTGGATGCCTGGGATGACTCTCCCTGATTCTCTTTCTGTATCTCTCTCTCTTGGGTTTGGGATTCCTCTGCATGGATGATAATGGCCCACAACTGTATCATCATTACCTCTGAAACCTAGATACCCTACCCGACAAGTCTTAACAGTTTCAGCAACATATTGTCAGTGTCACTGATGGGTGTTTCACAGGCCAGTGATTGCTGCATTCTCTCATTTGTATTTCATTAATAACGGTGAAATTAAACTTTGCTCAAGAATCATTTAATATGATCTGAAACACAGAGAAACATGAAGGATTCTGGTGCACACACAGAAATTCTTGCTGGCAGTCGGCCAACCCTGGAGGATAACAGCCAGAATCAGCCCAGATGAGGCAGTATATGGGCCAGACTAAGGGTAAGGGGGCGGAAGCTTCCACCAGAAAGATTTTGCTATCTGGGAATTACTCAACAGCAAAAGCAATTAGCCTACAGTTACATTAATCATTATATTATGGCTTCATCAAAGACACATCACACATTTATTCTATATTTAACACGTGGATACAGAAAATGAGAGACTGTGGTTCAACAAGCAGCCACCCTAAGGTTTGGAGGAATTTACTGACAGCTAGCTTAATGTTAGTGCCAGTGATTGCGTGCAGCAGCACTAAAAAAAGCTTCATCAATCAAACTCCCAGTGAGACAGCAAACGAGGTAACTCCCAAAAAAGGTAATGGGATACTGGGATTAGTAATTGTAATGCAATTACTGAATTTCAAATTGTAATCATCAATACTACTCTTTACTGAACCAAGGAATCACATAAATCTTGTCAAGTTTGCTTCTTCAGCTTATTTAAGTAATGAGTTACATCCAGACAAGCACCAGTTTCAAGAGCAGCAGCATTGTTATTGTTAGTACCGACTCACTGTAGCCTTAAGCAGCACTGTATATAGAAACAGCTCAATTGTGCTGTCAAAATCATTTCAACTAAATGCATTGTACTTGTCACACACCGAGATGTTAAGTCCTTTGCTTCAGTTCTTGAATTCCACATTGTGCCATAAATAAAGGTACTCATTCTTCCTATAACTCTCCAGTATTGTAGCAGTATATCCAGTGACATAATGTACATGATGTTTGATATGATTTGATCTGATGTTTGACCTTAACTTGTATTGGCTTCTCAAAAGGTTTCTGTATTTATATGTAACAGTTTTTGTTGGTGTATAATTTTGCTTAGTGAGTCTTTCTGTTTAGACTAAATTGGCCTTTTGTTTCACTTCATTCATTTATCTTATTTTATTTTTTATGATTCATCTGTTTGAGTTGCTAAACAAATAAGAGATTTGCATGTGGGTGGTGATTTAGAGGTCTGATGCCAGGCTACTTTGGATTGAATCTGTTGCTACTCAGTGAAACATTGTTTGTGACATTGGGTTTTCAAATACACCTAACTTGTCCTGACTAGTAGATTGGAGAGTGAAAAACAAAAAACCTGTCCATGAATCTCCCCACTATGAAATGTTCGTTGCTTATAAAAAGACTGATCTCTGTGTAATCACCATAGCCTTTGATATTATCATCCCTCTCATTAAAGCATCTGGTTCCTATTTACTCACAAATAATGCTAAAACTGCAAAAGAAAACATGTCTTTATTCTTTGTAGTAGTAAAAAAAAATTGCTAGTCTTTTACATTATTAGGGCTTCAACGAGAAAGGTTTGAGTCTAAGCCATGGTCATCTCTGACTACAGCTTGCATGGTCTCCCTCTGGGACACAGTTACCTTTGATGCCAAGAAACAACAAAAACTTCTGCCATTGCAATTTAAAAAGGCACTTACCTTAGAATTGGAGCAGGTCCCTCAGAGCTGCCCACGGCTTCTTAAGCATTAGCAGGGTCAACTGCAGAGAACATATGTCATTTACTATACGTTAAATTGAAATGTAATAGTAGTTAAATAGTTAAATACAAGCAGACCACCTCCAAATGCGTAACTGTAACACACACACTTTGCAGTACATACACAGTTATGTCCACATGGCAGGATCAGAGGAGGTCAAGCCAAGGTTATCAACATTTGTCTTACATATTGATCAAAATGTGCAACTGGGAAATGAGAGGTCAGGAGGTGGCAAACTAAATCAAAAGCAAATACTAACAGTGACAAAATGTGGGGAGCGCGTCCCACCCCGCCCCCAAAGCCCTTCTGAGGGAGCTGTTACCCTGTGTAAATTACACAAAAATTTGTGAAGGGACATAGGCTCTGAGACCAATTAGGTTCAAGGCCGCAGGGCATCACTGAATATGGCATTGCTGCACCTCTCAAGAGCATGTTCCAGGTCAGAGAAAAACAACATACAAAACAAGCACATACACATGACCACACACACATGACCACATACACATAACCACATGCGCACTCACACAACACAAAGTGTGAAAAACGAGTTTTCTATCCCCATCGAAGATACATTATGCATGATTTGTAATGAGGTGGGGTGATTCAGTGGTTCTCCACTATAGCCTGTTTTTCACCTATATGTGACCATTACTTTTTTTTCTGCGGCGGTTCATGCATTATTTTACAAAGAAACCATATTATTAATTCAGCCATAGCAATGCTTCACAGCTTCTGATATTGATCACAGGATATGAGGTCCAATTGCTTGTTCAAGCACATTTCAGCAGAGTGAAGTGCTTACCGTCAGGGGACCCAAGCAGATTTCTTCAGTTGAAGTGCTGTATCACATTACCGCTTGTGTTGTCTTAAGGGTCAAAAATGATCCAGCAATGTGTTTAAAAGCAGAGAAAACCCCCTAAATTATATTTTTTCAACTTGAAATTTGATGAATTTTCCTACTGTGACCCCAACATTAGAAAAAGTGAAACCTTTGTTCACATTTCCATGAAAGGTTTACACCCAGCAGTTATACACATACACACACAATGAGAAACTGAGATTGTGTGTGCCACTGACTGAACACAAAACTAAAACTCACTTGTGCATGTGCAGCATCTCCTCTCCATGACCCCGTTCACAGCCAGAATAAAAACAATTTCAGACAAAATAATTTTTTCTTGAAAGCATTGTTTACTAATGGGGAATGCAGTCAGAGGCCATACAGGTGCTGGTGATGACAATGCCCCCAGTTCTCTCTTTGATGAAGCCACGAGTGCATGTGTTCACAGGTCATAGATCTGAGTTTTTCTGATGTCCAGGAGGAACAACAGAACAATGATTAAGAAAAGGAGGATGTATCTTAAGAAGAAGAAGATGGGGAAGAATACAACCCAAGGCACGATGCATCATCTTCAGATGAAGAAGAAATCCCTCAAGCTGAAAGAGAGACATTTTTGTCAAAGAACAGGAAAATAACATGGTCCTTGTCACCATATGACAACCAGGGCAGGATGGCAGCACGAAATGTCATAAGGATGACATTCGACATCAGGAAGAAAATCATCCCGGAGATGACAAATTTGGACAGTTTCTGGCAAAGGAGATAACTGGCAAAGGATGGATGAGATTGACCTGGCTGCCTACATAGAGCTGCTAATCTTAGCAGGTGTGTGTGGGTACAGAGTTGACGCTACATCTAGTTTCTGGGATGCAAATTGCATTGCTGTAATTTCTTTCTGTGACATTGATACTAATTTCTGATACTAATCTTTTTTGCAAAAAGGTCGCCGTCCACTCCGGCAGTATATGCCCTGCAAGCCAACAGAGTATTATGCCCAGGAGAGTGTGGAGGAAAGTGGAGGCCCAGAGAAGAACCAGGGGATGCGGGTTGTGCTTGATGTGACAGATGGACTGAGGGAGCACGATGATACATTTCTTCACCTCTTAAGAATTCAGCCAGCAGCGCCTGAAGAAGGAGATCACCATGCTTGGCACAGTTAGAAAGAACAAGCCGTAGCCCCCCCCTCTCTCCCTCCCCTGCACTCTTCCCGACAAAGGGGGGAGAAGGCCTTCTCATCAAAGTTTGCCTTCACCCCCACCACCACTCAAGTTTCTTACCTCTCAAAGAGGAACAAGAATGCGGTCCTCCTGAGCACACTGCACAAAACGGCTGAGCTCAGTGGTCGTGAGGGCAGGAAGCCATCAATGATCCCAAACTACAGCCACAACAAAGGAGGTGAGGAACTCAAAGCTGCAGGAGGATGACTACCCGCAGGCCCCTGGTCATCTGCCATAACATCACACCATGCCTCTGTGATATGGAACAGAATCATCTCTACCTGGATGCCTGGTAAGTAGAACAAGAGGAGGGTCCTCGTGGAGCAGCTGGGGAAGGCATCTCTAACCTCACACATTGAAAGAAGGGAATATCTCCCCCACACGGCAGCCTCTGTGGCGCTTGTGAAAGCTCTTCAGGGAGGGGGATGAATCTTGTCCTGATCCCTCTGAGGCTGCAGTGGGGGGCAGGCAAGAGAGGAGGAGATGGCAATTCTGCCCCCAAAGAAAGACTATAAAGAAATACCATGTGCTGCACATAAGAGAAATACATCTGCAGTCTGCTAACACACACTTGTGTGGGTAAATGGGAGAATAGTATTTTGTCATTGTAGTATATAAGCATATAACACTATGTTGCCAAAAAAGTTCAAGATTTGTTTCCCTTCAATTAAAATCCTTTCAAAACTACTTTCTGCACATGTCTGCTACATATAAGTTTTACCTCTTGCTAAAAAATGACTGTTTACACCTCTGCAGTATCTTTTGCAATCATAATAATAATAAGCCCCAAAAATAACAACAGTGTCCAGCTATTTTGGCAAATTATTGAGCCTTTTTATACACAATTAACCCGACCAATGTAACCAATGGACTTCAGGTTGCGTGCAATAGTCAGACGGTATTGAGAGACGGACTAAGAGATTGTTGGTTTTGGTCTTTTCATGGGATTCTTTACTTTTGAACTACATTTCGTATTTCTTCCTATTCTGTAATACATTCTGTGACCATAGTGCTTACAGTGAGTTGAGAGTTTCTCAAATGTGACATATAGTAATTGGTCAGTAAAGAATGATCTGTGAAGCTTTAGCAGTCATTCACTTCCTAATATGCTAATATTCTGCGCAGCTGTCGTCAGGCAAGTGTGCGGTATCTTGACAGATTTCCAAACACCTCACAAACTGACTTTTATTAAAGACTGTGTGTTTAAAGATCAGTTCAACCATTTTTATTACAGCCAGCTGCAGCCATTCAACAATGAGCCTTTTAGGTGGGCATGTTGTTTCATTAATATTCTTGCACATAAAAATTGCCCTTGACTTTCACTGGCTCTATTTTATTCTTTTACAGTCCCATCAGATCAGCTGCTGCATCCTATTACTAAACAGATTTCAGCCCATCAGAAGCCAGCTGATACCTATTTAACTGATGAATGAAGATTGGGTGGTACGGTGTTACACTATACTGGCTACAGATACAGATTTAACTGCGTAGATCAAAGTAAAGAACTCGTAACAATAATACGGGGAGTCCCATAATGCTCCAAAACTCAAAGAGTGTGGCGTTTGAAAAACACAGACTCTTCTTCAAACTTAACTTTGACAGGGACACAGGACAATAGTAAACACTGACTCACAACATCACGTCTCAACACACTGATAGGGATTATCATCACAGGCCACAGGGGAGGGTTGGACAGGTGGCTTAGACAGGTCAACTTTCATAGTTGTCTCAAGGACCACTGTGATCCATCGAGTCCCACTGTGTTAATAACTATGACCTCTTTTTCTTTTAGGTTAGATCCATCCCTCTCAGGTGAAATAACCTCCATCCAAACAGTATGAGGCTCAGCTCCGTCTGAGATCATGGGCTCATCAGCGACAATTAGGTGCAATGGGAAACGTTCACTACTATTATTACAATTACTATTACTACTATTATTATTATTACTACTATTTTATCAACATTAAGTGTGATAATGTAATCTGAATTCCATCAAAGCAGTGCAGAGGAATAAATGTCACTTAGATCTATGTGAAATCAGAGTTAGTAACATGTACGTTATCCCTGAGACTATGTAAAAGTTCTATTGTATTTAAAATTTGGTTGTATCCACAGATCGTATATGGTAAGGTTGTATCAGATGTTTTTTAAACCTTTGAGACTTACTGGGAGGCCCCCGGAAAGAAAACTTGGAGGTGACTGGAGGTGTGTTATCTGTCAGTCACCACACTTCACATTACAAAATGGACTACTTTTTCATTAGATAGCACAAAAAAAACTTGACGTCTGTCTGAACCCTTTGCCAGAAGAAAAGGAAAGGAGGTGAGTAACAAAAAAAAAACCAATGAGTCTATAAATTTAAGACATTCCTTTCCTCTCTACAATCGCCACAGCTGTGACAGCAGTCACTAATTTTCTCCCACTTTGAGCCTTATAGCCAAACACAAGCAGGTACCTCCAATACCAAGGGAGGGATAATCTTTTCCACAAGTAGCATTGTTCACTGGGATGAATTAGGTATTGAAAGAACAGCCCTGGAGTCACGTTGAATATAGTGGACATTAAAAATATCTTTTTCTAAGCATTAGGGTTTCATTTCAATTCTGGGGTGCACATTTGGAATTAGACTCTGAAGAGCAAGTCACACAGACAGACTGAGCGTTTCAAGAGAAAAAAAATGAAAGTCAAACTTTCCTCACTTCTTCTACAATATTTAAAAAGTCTGCAGGAAGGAGGGAGTGGGTTATTGTTCAAGGCGAAACAGAAGTAATGCTAACAAAGCCCTGATATGAAGGACATGTTCATCAAAATGTGATAAATGTTACGATGAATGATATCTAAAATAAGCCAGTATGCTACAGAGTAAGAAAATCTGGACAGCTGTATGTAGGTCACAGTGCAATAGTTGAATAACCTCTTTTTTTTTTCTTTTTTTTTTAAGATTGTTAAAAGTAAGCCCAGAGTTGACTTAAAGCTCTGTGGTGGCTGTCTTTAGCTTCGCTGTTGAATTGTATGCTTAACACTTATATACATATTTCTGTAAATCAGTAGTATGTATTTGTCTTTTTTTGTTCTTCCTCATTTTTGAATCTAACCGGTTTAACATTAAGCTCAGGTATATGAAAGGCTGTTCCTACCACAATTTTTCTAGAACTTATTATAAAGAGCAACCTAATACATTTAATCTGAATCAAATGGATATTGGTAAATGTGCTTCATAACAAAACCATATTCTTTCAAGGTCCAACAATAGTATGCATTAGGGCAATACATCTTCACACTGAGTCACCCTCTATTAACCAGCGTCTTTCATTAGTCTCTTCTTTTGTGAGTAGTATGTGGTTAAAGATGAATCAGACCATTAGCTATTTGTAAGAATTCATGAATATTTACATTCTTTGACAACAAATCAAATAATAGATTTTTCCACTACACTCCACGCTGTATAATTAGCTTACTAAGAATGTGCATTAGTGTATTATTAATATGTTATGAAATTAGACAACAGAGTCTGGTGTTGCTTTCTTCCTACTCTCAAATGAGAGGCCAAAAGCTTTTATCTGGCATTCTATTTATCTTTATTATGCATGTGGTTGCTCAAGACACAGGGCCTGTGTGTATGCAGACTGTATGGTCTTGTTGGCCCTCATCTGTTCATTGTATACAGTATATGCAACTAGGTATCTGCATTAACATTTTTTTATTTTTTTTATTGTGTGCGTGTGTGTTTATTCCGAACTCTTTAGTCACTCGCAGACAGTAATTCTTTGCAAATGTGATTAGATGTGAGTAGAACTCATCAATCCGTGAAGATGAGACAGCAGCCCTGGAGCAGTGGATTAAAGCCAAATGAGTCAGTCTGTGGTGGAAAACAGCACCGAGTAACTCTACTCACTACCCAACTACCACTTTGTTCATGTCTCCATTGCCAGCTGAGAATGAGTCATCTGGTATTGATGTCGGTGTACCCCCATGCCGAAGCTTTGTGGACAGCCACTGGACTGAGATCCTCACATGAATCAGTCACAGTGTGAGCAGCTATATTTGAAACGCCTTCACCTTCATCCATATTTGTCAGTCTGTAAACCAGCCCAGTAACAGAAGGATTTACGGTCCGTGTTGGACCATTACACACCACAAATTTACATCCAATGCCAACTCTTTATGTCAGTGCAAGGCAGCAAGTTAGTGTGACTGTCATGCAGGAAACTGTGCCTAGATTTTCGCCATGTGATTTAGTTGGCTAACCCAGCCATACCTTACTCTTAAAGGCACCTAGGTTTTGACCATAGTAGTTCTATATGAAGTCATGTTTTTACAATTGTTTCCCTGTTTTGTTTGTTCTCGTGCACAAGCATGAGCACATGGTTGATAGAATTCACTTTCCTGCTAATAGTTTCACACTACTCCTCTGATCAACACGTGGCAGCAATATCCCGAGTATAGTAATCGAACC
>NW_019525248.1:871035-871664 GCF_002814215.2 Seriola lalandi dorsalis
GTCAGTCTTGACTGGATCCTCAATAGCACACTTGATCACAACGGGTCTCTCCTTCCACAGTCCACTGTACACCTGCAAATATAACAATGTGAGAATAGTCAGATGTCTGAATGCTTGTATGTGTGTGATTCACTGAAGGTTTGAGCTTCAGGACTTTATTTGTTTTTAAATACAGGCATTAATTTACTACAGGCCACAGGTCTGTTTTTTTTTTTACAGTTTTACGTGTTCTGTTAGACAAAATGAACACTGCTTAAAACTGCTATTTTCAGATGGATGACAAATTTTTTTGTGGAAAGCCTGACATCAGTCATGTCTCATACTAAATGTAACTAAAGAATTTTAGCAGTTTTTGTAAGATTACATGCTTATATCTTAAAAGCATAGATAAAACCTATGCCACACTTAATTCATTATTATAAATAGAAAAAAATGTGTGTTTCTGGTTAGTACCGCTAATTTTACGGTTTTAAAAATGCAAATTTTTACCATAAGAAAAACGCTGTTTTGCCATATAATAAACATGATTTTTATGTTGACAAAACAGCACAATTTCCTATGATAAAAACTTGTATTTATATGGTAAAATATGGTTATTAGCTTAGTAGTACTAATATCCATCTACCATA
>NW_019525248.1:871714-872406 GCF_002814215.2 Seriola lalandi dorsalis
ACACGAACACCCTGATACTTTAAATAATTCCAGTCGTAAACAATGTTTAGCTTGTTAAACTTGATTCCACCTTTGCCTGGTAGCCGAAGACAGAAAACTCCCTCCAACCGATGCCGTTTTGGAGTAGAGCTCTGCTCACTGTAGTGTAGTTCAAACACAACTGTCGCGGAGCTCGAGGAGGCGGAGCTGAGTGATATGCGCTGATTGGACGGCAAAGATGCAAACGTTAATATTTGAAGTAGGTGCCTTTCTGTCCAGGGTCTGTACTCAAATTTGATATGCATGTATTACAACCCGTTTTCCACTTTACCTTAACTGAAAAACGATAGTGGAAAAAATGTAGAACAAATGTATAAGATGGTTAAATATTAAAGATTACAGCTGGTTATTCTGAACAATGTAAGTGAATGGCCAGTGCAACAGGATCATTGTACAGGGTTAAAAAACCGAATAATTGCTTAAATAAAAGGCTTTGTTTTTGTGCTTTTAAACTACATATACTAAACTGATCTACAAATTACCTAGTATAATATTAATATAATAATTTATTCCTTTAAGATCTTTTGTGGTCTTTTATGGATCAAGTTTTACCAATGGATTCCCATGACCCCACTGTTCTTACTCATGTAGGTCACTCATTGTGGTTTTCACTGTACCTCAATGCAGTATGGAGTAACCTATGGACTTTCATC
>NW_019525248.1:872456-946167 GCF_002814215.2 Seriola lalandi dorsalis
GCACAACCACTAACACTACATCACCCACTGCCTGCTACAGGCTAACAAACAACATAAACAATTAACTACGCTCACCATTCACATGCGGCCTTCTAGTCATCGATTTTGGTGCACAATAAACTCCTCAAAAACTCCTGAAACTGGGTCTGACTGAGGCTCAAACACGAGGCTGTGTCTCTCCGATGTTTCTCGCAATAATCATATTGATACACACTCCTCTTTCACCGGTAAACCTCGCACAAGCAGCGCTGATGGGTGCAGCACAAAGCCTGATCCAGAATTTCTTAATGAGGAAGTAAGGGTAGATTTGCTTCCAGCCCCAGTTTTCATTTTTTCATTTTTTATGTGGGAGAACCATGTAAAACAAAATATTAATCATAGCACAATATTTTTTACTCAGTTTAAAACATGTCAAGAGGAACTTTAGTTGTACGTTCAGCTTGTTTATTATCTCTGAGGAGAGTACCGACGTAATCAGAGGAGTAGACCACAAGAGCAAGAAATACATGAGTGTCAGTGATGTCATTATTACTTTTGATTCTGCCCTCGTCTTTTTAATATTGCCCAGTCCTCCCCTCAGGCTGTCCCTGTTTCAGTCCCTTAGGTCCGTCTTTATATGGAACCTTCTAAAAAGTCATTCCTCAGCCGTCCACCAGATGCCCTCAGACTTTCCCTCTTGTCCCAGACACCTGACCTCTCCTGCCCACTCACACACCTGTTGCCACTTTCCCCATTATCCAGCCAGTACTTCAAACCTGCCTGTTCCACCATAATGCCATGGACTTCCATCCCTGCCTGCCCACCTGCCCGCCTTACTTCACGATTTCTTATATTAAAATCACTGAACCATTCCTGCCTGCCTGGTCTGTGTCCGCCTTGCCGTGCTCCATATACACCTTCAGTGACAGGTGTCATTTCATTCCCTTATAGTCCTTGCCCCACTGGGGGGTTATGGGTCATAGACTATGGCTCAATCATATAGCATCAGCTGTATATCTCTCTTCGCTCATCGTCTCTGTCCTCATCCTCATCCATCCATCCTGATTACACCTCTAATGGTTCCTCTTCACAGCAGCCACCAACTGTAATGGAATTATGCTTGAATGAACAGCCGTGTCTCTGCACTTCTCCCTTTTTCTCTCCTTCTGTTTTTTTTTCTCCTCTTTTAACACAAATGCCTGCTCTCACTTCTTCTCATTTTCATTTACAGAAAGCTGTTTGCACATTAAATACTCCAATGCATTCAACACTTTTGGGGCATAGAGGAAGAAAAAAGAAGAAAGCAGCATTACTGTCAAATTTTCAGATTCAGAGTATTTACTTTGTATGCTTTAGTCAAAGGATGAAAGACAACAAACAGTGCAGAGGCTCCTCACATATATCCAGTGTGTGCAACACTCCACTCAGTGGGAAAGATAGTTCATCCTCTCCTTCCTTGCCCTCCGTTTCCACAAGAAAATGCTTTTATAATCGCTCATATTTAGCATTATTCTTCGATTTCATCCCCCACCCCCCTGCGCTTCTGTCTCTGCCTCTCCAAGTCTGTATTGTGACACTGTAGTGTACCCTCTCGCTCTCCTCAGGGAAAATCATCCTTCCATCGTCCAACCCCGCCAGCCTTATCAGTGACAGGGGAGAGATGAATAAGGGATCAAAAGAGCCTTTTCTCTCCCTTTTTTCACACTGTCAGGTTATATTTACTCTGGGTCCCAGTGGCTCGGCACAATGCCATACACACCAATTACACATGACAGGCTTTTTCATTTCTGGAACCTGGGGTGGTGCAGTTGTGTCGTTATTGAAACCTTTCTACCAAACATGTTCAAGGGCAGACCAGCAACATACCTATGAAGTTAAAGGTAAATAACCTCCTCCTGAACAATAACTTGATTGCATTGGAGTTCAGAATTAAGCCTTCATTTGGGGGATTTCATAGAAGTCCGTTTAACCAACCTCGTCTCCTAGAAAATTGATTGCACAGAAAAATATGTTTTGTAGGAAATGTATTTGCTGGCTGAATTATGTTCAGAGGCAACAGGTTTTTTGAATGAAACAAGTGCTACACTTATTAACGGCTGTGGAGGCAGCAGGAGGTGGTTGGAGTGGATGGTGGGCGGAAGAAGTGCATGACTGTCACACCAAAGACCAGGATTCACATGCCATCAGGTTTAGGCAACTAAAGCACTTTGGTTATGGTTAGGGACAGACCGTGGTTTTGGTTAAATGTAAAATAAACAGTTTGTATCTGAATTCACTGTGAACTTTTTCTGTTTTCAACCGGACCACAATCTTTCCCCAACCTTGACCAAGCGCTATGAGTATCAACAGATAACCGTAAAAAAGGTTAACAATCACTACACATGGATTTTGTACCAGAAGATTCGATATTTTGACGGAAAACAAATACATCGTCTGTGATCATGTTATTGATATGTATCACTATCAACGTATTTGCCAAATATGTAAATGAATGTTGATAGAAAACGTTATCTGGTTGAAATTGTGTTTTCTACAAAATGTTATTTGCTGTTGCGGTTCAGTTGTGCAGAAATGCAATTTTTTAGGAGACACAGTTGGTTTAAGTCTTTCCTCAGAGTATATTTCACAGCACACTAAAGCCAGAATGTGTTAACATGAAAATATATAATTGATGGGAAAGTATCACTAAGATACTGTTACCTCATGTGAGACCAATTATCAACTTGAACCACAAATGGACAGCTTGTTTGGTGGTGTGATTCATCCACGAATTCTATTCTGGTTCAAACAAACCAATGCTTCAGAAAAAAAAAAAATCCCCAAATCCCACAAATCATTTAAAAGGAGACAATAACTAACACCAGCAGGGAAGCCAATGTAATGACCCATGTCTCATTCTTTTAAAGGATAAACAGATGCCTCTTTTCATTCTTTTGTTAAATCCATACCTTCACTGCAGCTTCACCGCTGCACATCTGATGAGGTACCCTCTGCCGCTAAAATAGGATCAAAGTTAATAACTAATCCCTGATAAAACAGGCAATTTAGTTTTGCAAAACTAAAGCAGGCCAAGATTCCCAGTGTGTTTGAGTGTTTACCCAGCCCCCATTACAATGTACTAAAACCTTGGCTCTGGTGTTGAGGACTGGCAATAACCCACCACTTAATGAGTAAGGCCTACTGCTGCTCCTGCCAGGCGATAATCTTCTCTTGGCATAACCAAATCAAGCATAGAAATGTTCTTATCAGGAAGGAACAGCAGACACCCCCCCCCGAACACCCAACGGACCCCCGACTTAATTGATTTTCACCATCCCAAGGCAGCTCATTCCGTGCGTTAGACTATTTTATTTACTGGACTGCTTGTTTGGGTGCTAGATTATTTTCTGCCTGTTTTCCTGCCCATTTGATTTGATGATGTGATCCAGGCCTTGATGGTGGCTGTGCAAAAATAGCCTGGACGGGTTTTGTTTTTTTGTTACATTCACTTGTGTTTCAAACATGTCCTGTAAGTTTTTCTCAGAAATGTTTCAGTGCAATTAAATTGGTGGGTTATTGGCTTACAAAGTAACCCTCCCACTGCAAATTGCTGTACAATGAAGCCATAATGAAGCCTTTGTTCAGGTAGGGGGTGATTTTTTTGTCCCCTACAGATTCTACACTGTATTATCCAATTTGCAATAATGCAAATTACATACTTTAATAATAAGACACTGAAATACATCAGAATAATTATAATCACTAAGACATAGATCCTGTTTACAGACTATGGTAGACTAAGGTCTTTTAAGCCTTTTACAGAAGACGGTTCTCTTGTACAACTCTGTATGTGCTCTTATTATTATTATTAGAAAAAGCTTACTTTAGGTGTGTTTTTACTTCCAGCTTCTTTGTCAAATGTTTTAATTCCGATTGGAAATCATTAGATCCTGCACAACACAGCTCATCCGATTTGTCTTCCCAATTCTTCTTCTTATTCCCCCTAATTACCAGTTCCACTTTGGCTCGTCCCTGGGGCTAGCATTAATCTCATCATGTTTCACCATCTTTTTGTCTTTCTCATAACATATTGCATATTTTCAGTTGGAGGAGGCAGCTTGGTAATAGGTCTGTCCTTTTTAAAATAATGAAAATGATATCTGGTTGTGTAATAGGTTCATAATTGTGTACTGACAGAATCGCTTTCCCTGATCGTCCCTCATGCTTCTGCTGCATTTGTGAAAAACCTCCACAGTGCGACAAGGGATGGACTATTGTTATTATTATTATCATTATTATTGTCCAGTTTTTTAGCTGTCATGTTAATAGTACAGTACAGGAGGATTATTTTATGGTAAACAAAAATGCAATGTTTTATCAGACAGCCCAGAATTTCTACAGTTTGCCATCATTGCTTGAAAAAAAAAAACCACATTCAAACTCTAGAAAGACCTGGATTCGAACAACTTTCTTCTGATTTTCCACATCTTCCTCGAATTTGTCTATTTCTCCCTATACTGCAGTGCTTGTCACTGCAAACTCCTGCTGCTGGCCTGGGGACAGTCTCTGCCTCGATTAAGAAGCCAAAGCAGCACCTGGAGGCAATAAAGCCTTCTACTGTTACAGGAATTCTTTGCTCTCCTCTGTATCACAAAAGTTATAAAAACTTAAGTGGCACTCAAAGACATGAAACTATGTGCTAAAGAAAAAAAATGCAGTTAATTTCCTGTAACATTTGACTGACATATCAACTGACTTTGTGGCTTTAGTCTCATTTGGCCTACAGACTGCACAGAAACTGACTAGTGGTTTATTTTGGCTTCTGATACATAATTAGAGTCTGTTTTGATGGAAGTCCACTGGCCAGTCACTCCAGAACATCCTCTTTATAAACAGCTGTCCTCTTACAACATATAACTAGTGAAGGACTGAACACATTTTCCAAAATGTGTCTTCAGCAGTCCATTTAGTTGATTTAACTTGAAGCGGGAGAGTGTAGGAGTTGGATAATTGTTGTTCCATTACTCCGAAGTCCATGTTTTCTCAGCAGGTTCAGCTACTTGGCTGCCCAGGAAGATTTGTTCCCTGAAAGTCGTTTTTTACGTTCCTTAATTTCACTTCCCGGTTTGTCAGATTGACAGTCCATTATAGCAATTTGGCTGTGCAACAGCCTTGTCAGCGGTAGATCATTTCCTGCACTCCTTTACCCTCCTTTCCCAAGTGCATACAAAGTGAGAGAAGAGCAGGATACAGTTTGGCATGCTGTTGTTTACCTTGAGTGAATTAGCATACACAGAGATTAAAGTTTTCTGTTTATACTGTTAATTTGAGGCAAGGTAGTGTTATCCATACTTAGTGTCATAAGCAAGAAGAGTGCTTTGGTATTATATAATGGTGATGGATACATGGAAGCTTAGAGTGATCTACATACTATGTCACCTCCCATCCTAAATATTAAGTGGCTGTAATTGATATTTTCATCATAATAATAGAAGAAATGACTATATTTAATGTGAAAAGTGATTTCTCTATGACAAACCCATCAAGAATCACCCAATTTTCAGTTCCTCTCAGCTCGATGGAGCTTTCCAGTGTCTTTCGCTCATTGTTTTCGGTTTCTCACCTCCAACTTTGTTGTTTTGGTTAACTGGGCCCGCTCTCATTGCATCGTTTTTGGATGTGGCAGCTAGTGAAAAAGCACTAAAAACCCCATTTTATGCTGCCTGTGCAACACCTAATGGCAGAAAAGCAAAAGTTAATGACTAACTAGTGAAAACAGCAGAGCATTTAGTGGCTAAAGAGCAAAGTATTTCACTCGTGAGTTAGTGGAGAGCAACACAGAGCTAAAAGGCGAGTAAATATTGGACTTCCATTCATCAGGTGGACAAGAACATCTCCTAATGAATGTTAATGCTGCAGCATCTGCTGGATGTGTAAATACACAACTGTTTGCTGACATAAGGTGACAGCATGTTTTCACACCTTGTTTCTTCTGCTCTTTTTTTTTCCACATATTTTTATCCAGTAGTTTTGCATCGGCCGTGTAATTTGCTTCACGAAGGTGACAGTTGATCTGAGTCTATTTTTCATGCTGACAAATTCTTTAAGTACATATTTTCGCTTTGTGCACTAAATATGTGTTAAATAATGTTTGGAGAAATATGCAGTAAACTCATCACTCCCCTGTGGCTCATGTATATTCAGATCTTGCTGTCATAATAGATGTTATTGCTGGAAAAAATACAAATCTTTATATTAATCACTTGCTGCTGTCTAGCAATGTACAATGACAGTGCACTTCTTTTACTCCTCTGGCACACAGTAGGGAAGGGCTGAAGGATCAAGCAAAAGCAATTGCTATGGATATTGTGTTTTTTTTTTCTTTTTAATACAATTGTCATCCGATCTTCTTGGGCTTATGTCTGCCACTGGAGAGATCCCATTTTGTTTTCATTTGCTCCCGTGAGAAAAAAAAAACAGTTTTTGCAAGTAAGAAAAGCAAAATGTAGATAAGACAAGACACTGTGTGCTCATTCTGTCCCTCTGAGAAAGCATTTAACAAGGGGACAGAGCCGTATGCGACTTCACCTGTGATAAAATGAGTGCTGCAAGTGACAGTTTATGAAAGCCCCCACCACCAGCAGCTCTTGATACTTGAAATGCATCTTTTATCTTCCCTGAGCATCGTAATCACGTCTATATTTAGATTCTTTCCCATGTTCTCCTGTTATTTGTTGTCACTGTGCCATTGCTTGGTCTAATCGGTCGACTACATCCTTTCACTCCTCCACAAGCAACATGGAAGCACTTAAATAAAATCGTGTATAACGAATAAGTACATATTACATCACCATGCAATCGCTGTAATTTAATTAACAGCGATTACATCCGTGTTTCATTCACCTTATCTAAGTCATATAAATAATAGTTCCACTCTAGCTGAGAGCTATTCATCAGCACTAGTTGCCTATACGAAGGCAAAGTGTGGTCAAAATTAAGTTATAACCTGGATCTGACTTTCTGACATCAAACATTTTTGTTTTACAACTCATTTCCATCAAAACTATTTATTTAGTTCATAATTACAAAGCAGACAGGTTACTTCACTCTGGCTTGGTGATCTGTATGCTGTAGGACTCATCACCGCACTTACTGCACTGTAACATCACAGCATATGTAAATGAAAAACACCAATTCTGATTAGCTGACTGAATTTGGGTTTTTTGGTTTGTCTTCATATAACTAACACAGCCGCTAAATCCATTCATTATTGATTAGAAAAGAAAATGTGACTCTACTGCTAAAAAGGTAGCTAGCAGATCTCAGGAGCTGCCATCTCAGTTTCTCACAAGTGAATTTTTATGTGACTTGGTCTGCACTCTGTTTCCTGGCAGAAACTGACTAGTGGTTTATTGCGGCTTCTGATACATAATTTTATAAATGTATTAAATTATAAATTAAGGTATTGTATTAATTTCAAAATAATTATTGATACTACTCGAACGTATGGAAACCTTGCCAAACACTGAAACACAAAAAAGATCAGAACCTTGAGAAGACATATTATTGATAGATACTACAGAAGATTATTCATAGGCAGGAGTGCAGTATGTGCATTATTTAGGTTAGGATATTGTCTAGGTTCTCTGACAATGAGGGTTTAATAATCAGCCAAAAAAGACATAAAATGAAAACCTTACAACCTTTCTATTGGTTTTACAGTCTGCCGTCCAGCCTGAAAACTTAAAATGTTTTATTCTAACCTTTACTGCTTCTGTAGTTACTGCACTGCACTTTTACTTCCTCCTCAAGTTTACTGTTATAATCCTGCTTTCTGCAGCTGTGGCGCCTGTATTCCTGAACAGCGAGTAAGTAGTTCTGCAGCCCCACAGGGAAGACTGTTGTCTACTTTCATGTTCACGATGCATACTGCAGACTTCAAATGCAACCAGGAGTCATCATGTCTTATGCAGGATGCCTCACATAAGTCTGCAGTAATGTCTGAGCAGGGGTCTGACTACAGGATGATTCATTCATTAATTGTAGGAAACACAGAGAAGGTAGCGGGGAAGGAGATGTATGGCCCTTTAAACTTCATTCATAAGGCCTGCATCAACAGAAAGTTCATGGCGAAATTCTTCCCTGCGTCTATATGGAATATTTGGATCTAGATTCTTGCCGACGTAGGGACTACTAGCAGGGCTAGTTGGTGAACTAATGTAGCTGGTGACCTAGCCGGGACATGCTAGCACTAGGCAGTCCGAATAGCTCCCTACACTTCTGTTTTCTCTGGACAGTCCTATTAAAGAAAGAAAGCAAGTTCTCCAAGCTAACAAGCTTGCATACTGCTTGCTAATTGTCATTGAATGGTCAGTTAGCAAGCTCATTAGCTTGTTTGAAAAAGATCTGCATAATTTATTCAAATGAAGTGGTACCATGGACTCCAGTTTCACAACAGTCTGAGAGCCATGCCTGTTTTGTGGAGCAGTTAATTCCCACGAAAGAGGAAGTTGAATAAAAGTGGATGGCGCTACACTGCTAATAAGCTTTGCTTCATCCATTTTCGACTCTGGCTCTCTGTTCCCTCAAAGGTCAGCACTGTCAAGACAGCTTGCTATTTGTCGACGTGGCAAATTTGCGTGTCAAAGTTCAACAAAGTTGAAGTCCACACGGAATATCTGCATGGATTTACAGTGCTCCAGTGAGCACTAACCACAGCAATGAATTGATTTTGCCATGAAATTTTGTGTTTTAATTTCTGGCATGACCCAGCTTTCAAAGAGGCTGTGGACACGGTGGGACTTAAAAAAACATGTGAGGTCCAGCGGTGTGGTCTAATGGGAGGTAGCGGGCACAATGTCAATTTACTAACTGAACCCATCCCCACTGTTTGATCTGTCTTTCTAATGATGGCACGTGCTTACATTTCAAAACATGATGAAGTGCAGACGACTATCATTTAAAGTAGGTGCATTAAATTAATGTCATTACATTCACAGGGTAAAATGATATCAGCTTCAGAAAGAGAGCAACGCTCTTTTTTCATTTTGTACAAAGTAATGTTGTGTTTATTGGTTTAGTCACTGCAACAAGAATCCTCAATTGCAGGGTATCAAAGGGGCATGACAAGACATTAACCCAAACTAAGGCGTTAATTGGAGGACTGCCAAGAGTTGGCACATGGCCAGTGTTGACTGCCTGTGTCTTCATTGTGCTTTTGCAAGTCAGCTCCTTAGGAAACAAAACTGGATCTGGAGGATACTACTTTTTTTTAATTTATTTTTTTTATAGATCATTCAGAATATTTTTTTCTTTACTTTTTTCTTTATTTCTTTTTCACAAAAAGGTGTGATATTATTAGACATACAGTATGATTCCATGTTTTTATTTAATTCATTTTTAATTGCAGATACCTCGATATCACGAAAGACCAAATGTGCGAGAACGTCACTCAGATGAGGTGTATATATTCAAGACAGAAATGTATGTAAATAAGCCAAAGGCTAAGAACATTTTAACTTATTTCTATGTATTGTAGAGTGTAATTGCTGAAATTATTTCTCATTTCCTTATCTGTCAGACTTGATATGGACATAAAAAAAAATGCAGCAAATGATACAGATTGATGAAGCAGAACCAGAGATATTGTCTTTTCTTATTCCACAGCTTCTTTTTGTCAAAACCCAGTAGAACGCGATTGCTGACAGTTAAGTCAGAGATTTGGGTGTATTCTCATGGCTAATGTAGCCTCAAGCCGCTAACCTCAAGCAGAGATTAGGAGTGGGCTACAGGAGTCTGGTAAACCCACTTCTTTCTAACGCCACACGTCCAGACAGACTCTGGCAGCTCCCTCCGGAGCTTCAAAAAGCTTTATACAAGGCAAAGAGACCATGATGTGTTAAATCGACAGAGTCCTCCTTGCTCATAATGTGTTAATAATCATGTGGAAGTCATTTTCAATCAACCCGAATGATTCTAATCTTGGGCTTTAATGTGTATAGCCTAAACTGGGTCATTGTTGCTTGTCATGAATTTGATGAAGGTCCACGCCTGAAACATTATGTTTTTTTATACACCCGAGTACAACACCTCATTTTTGTTTTGATGTTCTCCTAACCGAATGGTTTAGTTCCTTAAACGTGACTATAAATGCCTCAAGTTTTTGACAGTGGGAAAATACAGCGAAAGTGAACATTTTTGCAATGCATTCAGAATTAACCCTACACTTTATGTTTAGTAAGAACATATAAGCAAAAGCATTCAGGGAGCATTTTGCAGATATGTTTAATTTGGCCATATTGTTGATTAGGAGGGATCTCGGCAGGATTATGCTCCCACTCCCCAAACATAAGGTATTGAGCTCATGCAAATTAGTCACATTTGAACACGCTCCTTAGGAGAAAGACAAGATCCAAATTTAGAAAGTTGTCACTGACTGACTGATGGCAGGGTTTAACCAACAAATATCCAGACTGTTTATCCAAGTATCAATTATTCAAACAGTAAATATTTTTTGTTGGCATTGTATATTAAGATGCAAGATGGAGATTCAAGATGGAAGGCTGAATATACTGAAGAGCGTTAATTCATTTTGCAGCATAAACTTTCACCTTTGCACCCGCAAACTCAGTCATTGCACGCTGATTTATTTATTTATTTTTCTAGACACAAAGATGAAAGAGTTGGAGTCGCTTTCATCCATAGCCACTCAACCTACACATCCCACTTCCATCTCAGTATCTTGTTACCTTACTCTCTAGCCAGGAATGGATTCAGTGGGTTGACATCTGTCCTCACCTATCTGCCATCAACTCAAATAGCTGCAATATTTCAAGCAGCAAGACTGTGATATTATGATTATTATATATCATTTTCATTCTTCTCTTTGGTTCCGTCTCTTTGGTTTCACCTGGAAGTGCACTGACGCGGGCGGAGTGAAGTAGTAGAATTTCATCTCCTGTCTTTGGTATTTTCACGCACATCACTGCATAGCACCGCAGGAGAGGCTATCTCTCTCACATGCTCCTACTGATCCTTTTCCAGAGCTCTGGGGTCACACAGTGCAGTCTCATAAAATTCTGAGAAATGATCACAAACTTTCAAATGCAGATTACATGCTGTAGACGCAAATTATGTACACATTACATTCCTCCTCCATGATTTGAAGGCTGATTATGAGAGAGCAGGAGGCAGGCTGCAGAATATCATTGTAGAGTCCAGTTTTCCTTCACAGAATACAGTGCATAGACAAATCCACAGGCACAAAGAATGTGATGACAGGACCGTCACTGGCTGCTGCTGGTGCATGCTAGTGGTAAACATCAAGTGAAGCGGTGCCGACAGTATTTGCAATGTACCTTTTTAGATTTGCACCACAAGCCAAAGCACATAAAAGACAATGGTCCGGACTACAAGCAGAAAAAACCATAGAAATTACTGAAGAAATACACAAAAGGTGAAACTATTGTGCCAAACAGGCATATTGCTCTTTTGTAAAATAATGTGACATATCTGTTATTTAAAAGGAAAACCTTTTCTTTTAGAATATAATGACCTTTCATGATGGTATTTAGTTTATCTTTCACTCTCAGCAGGTTATACTCTCTGTAGAGCTCAGATGGAGATGTAGCAGGCGTTCTCTCTTCCCCAAGAGCTACCTATAGATCCAGAATATTGACATGCCTTGTTTGCAGTGTTAGATGAGGCGTCTTCCCACCTTTGCGTGGTGTAAATAATCTTCCAGCTGTAAGTGCATGTATAATGTTTAATTTCAGAAGCCTATATCTTTTCAGATTCAATGAACTGCAGCAAAAACAAACCAAAGTCAAGAGGGAAAAATGAGACCGGCTCGCAACACTTTCAATTTTAAGAAAGTCTAGTTTAGAGTCATGTGCAAAGAGGACAGAACAGCCCCAACATATGTGGTTTGGAGCTTCAGAGAGATTTAATGAAAATCTAATGAGTCACATTAACGGCTGGGCTGCACCACAGGTACAAGGATGTCCCAGTAGGGGGGTAAAGAGCCTTCATGGAATTATAAGACATTACAAGAACAAGTATTTTTGGATTACCTCCTGCCTACTTAATTTCCAATCCCCCAAAGAGGTAGAGATTGGACTTAAACCAGTGTGGGAGTGCAGCCCTACATGAAATAAAGCATTAAAGACCTTACGCTCCTTGAGAGGCCAATAGGATCACATACTTATGCGTTATTGGTAGGTAAGCTTGTTTGATGCCATGAGGTACACTGCGCTGAATAAGACGAGAGACGGAGGAAGCGTGAGGGAAGAAGTGAAACGGGGTGAGAGGTGAGGCGGGTGATGATTACAGTGGAAGAGGAGGTTGTGGGTAAACAGTGCACTGGCAGGCTGATTTCTACTGCCGTGCATGTTTTAATAACCCCCTCATTTTTACTTGTACTTTTACAGTGTGTGTGTGTGTGTGTGTGTGTGTGTGTGTGTGTGTGTGTGTGTGTGTGTATGTGTGTGTTCCCAGCTTTCCGCCTGCTTTACTTGCTCCAAAAAGAAAGGGTGGGTGGAGCAGTATATGCTTGCAGAGGTGCCCGGGAGCATTGCCCATGGGAGGCCTGTGGATAATTACAAACCATTCAACAAACACAACTCAGCGGCTCACAGAGACATCCTGACGGTGAGCCAATAGGCAAACACAGCTCTAACAAGATAGAGATGGCAAAACATGGCGTACATGAGTCATACAACATCAGCCGCCAGATTGAAAAAACAGGCAGTTGCAACAAAGTTGCAAGGGCAACAAAGGAAGAGAGTGGAAGTTGAGAGGGTTATGACCACAGCAGAGCTCAGGATATTACCCAATCTATAAATACAGTTAACTCTCAGAGATAAGGAGGAAGATCGTACTTAATAGCTTGGAGACAGTAATGAAGAGGGTATGCTGGTCATAAAATGTTGAAACACCCACCATATTTTCAAGCTCGTAATCATTACAATCCCTTTTGTGATCATCATCAGCACCACCACCACCACCACTTATGTAATTCCATCTCGCAGACTTAAGTCTAATTACCCCCGTGAGTAAATGTCACCTCTATCTGCAGCCAGACTCCGTGTACTCACTGGACCCTCAGAGCTCAAGAATGTGTGTTTGCAAGTGTGTGTACGTGCAGAGTGTTTGATGAAATAGCTTTGCCCCCACAGGGTTGATATTCTAACTGAAAAAGGGAGAGGGCAGAGCGAAGAGCTCGGCAAAGAATCTGATGTATCAGTAACCTCAATCATGTCCCACACCTATGGCTAACCTCGGGCTAAGTTAGGGAATTAGCAGAGCAGCCAGGGAGAGATGCAACACTGCCTTTGACTTTGCACTTCAGAGGTGCGAGTGCTTCGCCCCTCCTCTGGAGAATCTTGAGAAGGACCATCATTATACATTAATAACACCAGAGACTTCTCCCCTCAGCCTGCTCAGCCTCTGTTTGTGTTCCCTATTGATTTTTCACTGAATTCTTTTGATGAGAGTATAGCTACTGACACTTTGATTACGTTACCGTTATTTGTTGTGTATTTCGATGGGCACTTCTGTTTGTGTACGTGTATAAGTGCAGTGTGTGTATCTACATGTGGATATAAGCTTCTTACCAGGCTGAACAGCTGTTCCCTTCCTATACTTGTTTGAAAGGGTGTTATCCCATGTCCAGCTCAACGCCAGTCTGTACTGCTCTACATTCACGCATAATGTAGCTCATAATCTTTACCTGCCTTCCTTTTTTTATCCACATTTTTTTCTTTTCCCTTTTTTCTTTTTTTTTGTGTTAGTCTGTCGTTTTGCAAATTATAGGCTTGGTATTTTGGGAAGGGCAGTTCACTCTGGTGGTTCTTCACAGTTCTGTGCATTTGTCCTGCTGCCACTCCATGCATGAAAATACAAAAAAACACAGCCAAGGGGGAAAAAAAAAAAAATCTCAGACAGCAGCGCTGAACCAAGTGCAGAGCTTGACCGAAACATTACACCAACACAAACGCTTGTTTGGATATCAGGACACATAAAACGGCAAAGCCAATAAAGGGCTGTATTGTTTGGGCTAATTGTAGAGATAACCAGCTCTTCCTGAGAGACCTCTTCTCTTTCTCTGAATGTCTCTGGCTGATCAGGTTTCAGTGACATTCAAACGTGGGGCCAGAAGTGAGCGCAGGCACGCTTCTGGCCCCACGCACGCCTGCACGCACGCCTGCACGCACGCCTGCACGCACGCCTGCAAATACAAAACATTATCAGACAAATACACGACCAGCAGCTGGTGCAATCGAGGTTCTTTCTACCTATAATGCTTCGCTCCACTGTATATTTGGCAGTCCTCCCTCACACCTTCTCCCTTGATATTAAAGTCATGGCTCATTCATTGTATTATTACAATATTTTGTCAAAAAGCCGCGAGGATATAGGCCAAATTGAATACCCCTGCAGTTTGTCAGCAAAAATGTGCCATGTTTGCACATTTTGCTTTTTCCATTAAATAGGAACCAGGACCTCAGGGCGAACTGTAAAAAGACATTTTTGTGCTAACTGCCTTTTGTTCCGGTAAGGACAAGTCGATACGTCTGTTTTTACATATGATATATGGCCGACTCATTAAGGAGTGCTTATGAATTTCTGCAAGGGAAGTTATGTTCCCCCCTTGTGTGTTTCAAAGCAAATATAATTTATGTCAAAAATCACTGAAATTGGTTATTTAACAAACATGTCAAGTCACTACAATTTATCATGTCATGAGAACGTTTTCCTGAATGAGATCAGGATGTTTACACAGGTTAGGAAAGCAACATAGCAACAAAAAAGTGATGGAAAAAGAGATGTGCATCAATGTGACTGTTAAAATGAAAAAAGAAAGTATGAATATGTACTGTACATGTTGCATTTATAGCTTTGCATGCATACATGCATCCACATACTCACGCCTATACTATCTGCGTGCACACACACTGCACGCACTCATGGGACCATACACAGACATAACACACACGCATTATGAATATATGTAACATAAAAAACTGAGCAAATGAAAGGGAAACAGATGAATAAAAAAGAAGTTTAACTATCATTATAAACCCTATATGGGCTGTATTAAATCAAAAACTAGAGGGATTTCTTTTCAATCCAACCCTTATTGTTATTCTTCAATTGACTTCTTTTGCTCTCAGTTCGGGGAATTGATTCCTTTAATCGACCCAAGGTGCCTTAGACTGGAATTCATGCCACTGATCTTTCAATTATTATTCTCAAAAAAAAATTGTTGCTGTGACGTCCTCTGGAAGCTGCATGTGGAAACTTAAAGAATGTTCACGACGCTGTGTTGGTACTGTGGGTTTTCAGGCTCATTTGCCAATGGGAAACCCCTGTCACCCCAGATCAGTGGGAAATCATTAAAGCACGTCTGCCCTGAAAACTTATTTGGTCAATCGTTTTCTTATTATGAGCGATGGAGTCCTACATGAAAACAAGATTTCCTGCCAAAGTTACAAAAGTTGACATCGTTTCACGTTACAGATTTCCATATTTATATTTTCGTTTGAGGGCGGGACTTAGCTAGGAAAAGGTTATGTCACATACATCAGGATTTTATCAACATTTTAATCTAAATATTATAAATCAAACCACTTTCCTGACAAGACAAATAATAATGTGTTAAAAATGTAGTAGGGATGGTTTAAAAAATAGTTGTGGCTTATTTAGTCATGAATATATAATGTTATCAAGAAATACTAACAACAGGATCCTGTCTGCTGATTTTAATTGTGTAACTAAGACCATTTACTTGATGAAATGTAATTTGAAATAAAAAGAGACACAGAGCTGCTCAATATGCAAGTTTAAGGCTACATGTCATAACGTTTAATTTGCTATTCTTGTCTTTAGATGGGCTGTCACCCCTGACAAACTACTCCACCTTAACAACATACCTCCAATCCACTGGTGGATGTCAGACCTGCTGACAGCACACATTTCTGTAGCAGTGACCCTATTTTGCATTACCCCGCCCCCTCCACCCCCCTTACTCCACCCTCACTCTTCCCCAGTGTGAGTGCAGGTTCATCACAGGGATGAGTAATTGTGCTTCAGTCCCTGCACCAATGATTAGACCTCTAATCATCTATCTATCAAACAACCTTAACTGAGGAAAAACATGACCACTCTTGTGGGCCACATTATTGACATTAATGACTCTATGTACAAGAGGGAGAGGGGAGGGGGGTGGTTTTTGTGTGCTGCTGTGCTGCCTATCACTTAGAACTGTGCACACCGAGAACTGTTGAGGTGGGAATTGATTTCTGTAGGAAGCTGTTGCTAAATTTATACCTGGAGTTCAAACATAGGGGCTTCTTCTGTTAACCCGGCTGACTTATTCAAGTTCTCTGTGATAATCTCTTACAATAATGCTTTAATACAGTGGGAGCATGTTCCTGTTCGATAAAGAAGAGCCAAACAAAATCCTGCTTCTGAGACATCAATCACTAACAAAACTACATCACAGACTGCTGGATTTCCTCTATTACCAGTTACTATTCCTCATTATTTTCAGTCTATAGCTTTTTGTATAGTGGAGTCACATGATGTTGTGCCTCAGCCTTGCTTACCCACGCTCTGCCCAATGAACTCACAGATCACCTCAGGTAAACTTGTGCAAATCAAGGGCAGGACTCTGGTGATTTTTAATCTGATTTCTGTGAAATAAATGAGGCAGTTGCTTCAGTTTAATATTCTGTTTCATCTTTTTTTTTTCTCTACTATAGTGAGGTTCCTCCGCTTTAAACTCCCCAAACAAGCAGCCCTACTTCTAAAGGCTGTCACTCATATTAAAAGTGCTGGGTGATGTCACAGCCAGTAATTAACACTTGGAGAGGATTACTAAACCCGGTCAGGTACCAGGGTATGTAACATGGCAATCTATAGTCTAAAATGTGCGGCAGCCTTCAGTAGATTTAACAAGAAAACGTTTTCGTTCTGCAAAAAGATTTTAACAGGAATCCGATCCCGGGTTTATGTTACATTAAGTCATTACACAGTCTGTAGTCCACAAATTAGACACACGTGCCGCTATCTGCTGCTGTTCGGGTAGCCGTGGAATAGGAGGGTCCACGGTGCGGTGCAAGTGAAGTAGAAGGCGGGGTGGCAGTGGCACAGCAGTCGAGGGCAGGCGGGCACAGGGAAGGAACGCTCGCTTGGAGCGCGCCGCGCGTACTGAAGGGACGCGTTGATTGACAGTCGGAGGCACGGAGCGCCCCGCGCTGCACACAAGCGGAGCTCGCTAATCTCCTCGTACCAGTCTTCTCGAAGGCATCTCTGTGAAATACCAGCCAGATCAGTCTGACGCAAATGAGGGAGGCTCTATCCATCCCGTGGGCTCGGTGTCGGAGTCTTCTCACCGAATAAACGAGAGAAATAAAGGACGCGGCAGCTCTGCGACCCTATCCCATCCTGTCTTTACCTGTGCAGTCATAAGTGGTCACAGTGTGGGCTGACCTGGCGTCTCAAACTCTCCTGGCTGAACGAAAAGGTCGGGTGGCACTTTGCAATCTGAGTCAAAGAAGATTTTCTCGATTTCTTCTTGTGGAGTAAAAGGACTGCGCCCGGTGCTTTCGGGGTCGTTTTGGGCTTAATTTTTCCAGTCCAATGTAACTGTGATGCGTTTGAGAGTCCAGTTACAAAGCCTGGAGCCTGTTAACACTCCTTTTTTAAATTCTTTTAAGTGGAATAACGGCCAGATAGTCGGGAGACTCTCGGCAGGAATTTAAGTTCCATTTTGGTGCGTAATTTGTGCGGTGTGTGCGGTGGCTGAGTCGCAGAAGTAGTTGTGCCTTCCTTCCTTTTTTTTACGTTGAATACCCCATTTTTCCATGGAGTAGGCTAAATCACTGATAAAGACTTAAAAAGCGCGGGTTTATTCTCTGTCGCCTGGAACAAACAGGCGGATCTGATGCGCAGATTCTCCGTAGGATGGTAAATGACCGATGGGGAACCATGAACAGCTCTTCTGAACTCGAAGATGGGACTCGGCATAAAAACCAGGTATGTTCACACCAACGTACAGCTGTGCGTATGGGTTATGGGTTGATGAGGGGTGGTGCATATGTTGGTGCAGTGTTACCACGCTGAGTTTGGTGATGTGGCTCTCGGGCGAACCTCTGCACTGTAGAGACAGTAGCTGCAGATGAGCTTCTCCCCCCCCGACTCCCCGGGCTCTGGCACTTCTGTTCTGTCATAATGTCTTAAACCCACCCGCAGACCACACAGTCCCCGTGGTGACTTCTGTCGGCGTCACACAACGCTGGGACGTGTTAGTTAGAATACTTGCTGGATACAATAAAGCTGGAATCACGGCAGGAGATGAGTGTGAGTGCGATGAGGCCGATGGATGTTTGCGCATCTTGGCTGAATCTTCCCCAAACATCCCCCCACCCCTCATGTAAACCTGGGTTGTGTTTTTAATTGAATGTGATTTAATGGAAATCGCATTTGTGTTGCTTGGAGTGTTAAATAGCGACACACGCGCGCGCGCACACACACTCTCACATACATACACACACACACACACACACACACACACACCCACACACACACACACACACACACACACACACACACACACACACACACACACACACACCCTATAGCTGCTGTTAACACTCCAGAGCTCTTTAGGCTGTCTACCCGCTCGGATGAATTGAGACAGGAGCGGACGTGCATTGTGTTGCAGCCAGGCAAGCTCACTTTGGGGAATAGTCGATGTGTTTTCACAAGGTCAGTAGCAGGTTATTGACAGCCCATGAGGGAAAAGGCTCCTCGGGAACATACGGAATCGGATTTCGGGGGCCACTGTGGGAGCTTGGCGCCTTTGGAAACACACCATGATTTATCTTTCTCATCGCCTAATGAGATTCAGGATGGATTTAGTTATCATGCGACATCACTGGCAAAAAACGTAAAAGGTGCTTACGTGAAAACTTCCCCAAAGCCCTTTGCAAAATGTTTTCAAACGAGAGAGAAGTTAAAGATTTCAAAGATGTCATATTTTTTGGTACTTTTTAATAACTGCTGCTGCTGTTTCATCCAAATAAATGAGCAGTTATGAGAAAGGTAGCAGCAGGGGAATATGAATCTCCTTATAAGTGAACATATTCTTCTTTTCACCACCAAATGTTTGACACCAAACCTGCTCATTATAAGATATTTAAAATAATGCATTTGCTCCCTGCTGTTCTTTGGCTCTAAATCCAAGTGTGTGGATTGTGCGTGATTCAGCAGTCATTTGTTAGAAGGAGACAAGCTTGTGGCACATTTCCTGTCATTTACCAAGTCTGTCAGGTGTCAGAATATATGTGGCTTCTTTTCTTGTGCTTGTGTTGATTACATGGCTCTGTGTGAGTCATTTGTGTGGTGGCACTTTGAACCAGGCCTGTGCTTCAGTCCTCTGTAAGGTATAATTACATTAGTATCGATTAACACAAGTCTGCAGTTTAATTTTTCATACGCTACAGCCGGCTGATTTTCATGTAACCTTTATAGTTGTGAGATGGAGCTGATCGGAGACTATGGAGGATAGGACCAACATTTTGCCTACTGCCCACAAGCTGCTTTGTCTCTTTTTTTATGACCACTTAAAGGTCATGTGCATAGCAAACACATCAGCCCTGCGTTGAGGATTGTGGCTCCTGTTACATCCAAATCTCTGTCTCCAATCACCATTAAAAAAAAAGAATCTGTGCAAGGAGAATGATATCTGATGAGATACATTTAGATGCTTGTGTTCTTTAGGGGGAAAAAAACATCTGAATGACTAAATGAAACTAATATGCCGAGTGGTAAGCCTGGAGGATGAAAAGGCAAAATATGTGCCATAACCCCAACACTCAGCCGGCATCAGACAGCATCAGGGGATGTTGGATGAGATGAGATGTTGTGGGAAATGGGGATGGCTAATGCTGCTATCTGTCCCTCTCCTCCCTACATCTATCTGTCTCCTTCTTCTGCACTTGTTACGTTGCTATCACACGCAGACACACATAAATACTCTTTCTGTCTGTGTGTGTCAGCCCCTCTCCCCCTCCCTTTCTCTCTGTGTAATCTTGAGCAGCAACACTGAACCTTTATCTCCTGGCTTGTGCTATTGACACAGTCATTTCAGACCCAGTGGGGAGGGATTGGGTAATAGAGATCTCTTGTGCTCTCTTGTTTGTTTTGACATTACAAAACATACCCCACTATTTGTATAGTAAATCTACAAATTTGATTTGCTGCTGTAGGTGTGCTGTCATCTGTGGCCTTTCGTAACAGATGGGAGGCCAGTTACGGCAAAATGGAGATTCAATTGCAACTTAAAATCAGCCTTGAAATCTCATTCACTGGAATATAGGTGACAGAGTCTGAGGCTACAAAGTCAGATATGTGTTTAAGACGTGCGTATTTAAAAAAAAAAAAAAAAAGACACTTGAAAGAAACAAAATGGCTACTATGTGTTACAGCACTGAGTCGATACAATGGTGAACCTTTCATCTGAAGTATCTGTGATGAAAAAGAAAGAAAACTGAGATAAGTCAAGGTTGCTGTCGACCATTATTGCCCTGGCAACGTGAGGGAAATTCAAGTGAAGGCTATAAGAAAAGAAAAAAAAAAGTTACATTTCCTTATAATAAAGCTTCTATTGCTCAGGGGAAAAAAAAGTGATTCTACATAAGAAACACAAAAATAAGGGATGTAATACTGTGCGGTAAAAACCATTAACATTGATTTTTTTTTTTTTTTGGAGGGGGGCCATATTTTCTTATTGGACTATTTGCTATATCTGTTTCCATGGTATCATTCTCAAATCAGCCATGAACTGGGCTTGAGCAATTTGTTTTTTTTGTCTCAATTTATTGTTACACACACACACGCCTATTACATCTATATGGTATGTGTCTGTATCGTGCTCCGCTTCACCACACATGGCCCATGTACACACACACACACACACACACACACACACACACACACAAAGTATAGCTGAGGAGTCAGTGAGGCCCAGTAGGGTTGCCCACTCGGGTTGGAGGTAATCAATAACACACTGAGAAGTCTAAAATTCCAGAGCACTGAAAGGATGGTTTGTGTACAAGTAGACTACCACAGAACACAGCTGCCAGCTCACACACACACACACACACACACACACACACACACAAACACAAACACACACACACACACACACACACACACTGAATTAAAGATATTTTATAGAGAATTTGTTGGATTTTTATACCCCAAGCTTCACTTTAGAACCAGGGACTAACACCAAACACATCAAAGCCACACAATCCAATCAATAAGTCAGCAAATCACCTAACTGTAGTTAGGATGTTTATGTATCTCCAAAACATCAGACATCAGACACAGAGCTGTATTAAGAGGAGGAAGGTTTTAGCCTTGACAGCGCACACACTGTGGGTCCACATCTATCAACAACAAACTCGGCAGTGACCCAAGTCAAGAAATTATATCAGGCTTGTATGACATGGCTGGCTGGCATACACACACACACACACACACACACACACACACACACACACACACACACATACACACACATATAAACACCTCTGTCAGGTTTGATAAATCTGCACTAACTCACTCTAATACATCTCACTCCCACATGTGGAAACTGTGGTTCAGGCAGAACCTAGAAGGTTGGATCATCCTTCATGCACACGTTCCTACATAATGTGTCTTATAATTACAGCTGAACAATATGTAGAAGATGTGCAATTGTTGTTGAGCACATCCAAATATTTTTTTAATTTAAAGCAATCAGAAAAGTAAACTGGTCCATAGAAAGCTAAGCAAACACAGCCCAGACGGAGTGTTTTTCACATCAAACTGAGGACACGCAAAATGTTCCCACGCTGCTTCAAAGCACTAAATCCTAGAGGTCCAGATTCTTTCATGAACAGTAAATGCACAGGCCATTCTTTATATCTTTTCCAACATCAAAAATGACACAGACTGTTGTTTCTTCTTCTTTGAAAATGTTTGGCTGAGTGTAAGTTTACAGACACCAGACACTGGCATGCAGAGGGGGATCATATTAACCAGACAACAGTCCATATTACCAGCTGACACTGGGGAGCTGGTGTTGTTTTCACCTTGTGAGTCTGTGTGTATGTATGTGTGTGAATGTGTGTGTGTTTGAGTTCGAAGACGGGTGTGGTCAAATCCACGAGTGCTGAGTGGTCATGTAATCTTGTCGTGATGATTATTGACTAACGGGTTAGAATGTCAACATTTTGCTTCGCTGATTGTCTGTAGTTTCATTTTTTGATGTTTTGCTTATGCAAATAATTAATGTTGATCAACTATAACCGAGTAGATTTCTCAGTTCTCATCAACAGCTGCCAGCTTAAACTGTAACTTGCTGCAGCTTGTTGAGCCACTGTTCTGTGAGTTCTAATAAAAATGGCAGATCTTGTGATTTGAAAATAGAAACCTTATAACTTGAGAGTTTAATTGTTCACCCCAGTTAGTAATGCTGCACATGTGAAGCATATGTTTGTAGGGCTGGGCAATAAAACGATGAAGATAATTATCATGAAATAACTTTTCCTCGATAGAAACATAAGACATGGTCGATACAACGTCGAAAGAACTCACTCATCCATGTTTTTTGACATGACGGTACGTCAGGAGTGGGAGAGAGATAAAAGAGAAAATGACGTCAGAAAATGTTAAAGAAAACTCTAGCGACAGTTTTACCGAAGAGGACACCTTAACGGACACAGCCCAAGGCTCAAAAGAGCAGGACATCCTTTATAGAAGGGTCAGAGGAATTCGGTAGTGTGGAGATACTTTGGCTATTGAAAGTAAGAAGAAGCAGAGTAGCGTGTCGAAAGCATGTTCGCACAATGACAGTTAAAATCTTTTTTTCCATCTGATATTGAGTGATATGAAAAAAAATGATCATGATAAGATTTTTTTCCATATCGCCCAGCCCTACAAGTACGTAAGACACCTTTCTCACTGCTAACTGCTAGCTACTGCTAATGTTTGGAATGGCTTTTCAATCACAGTATAATAGTGTGTTGAGGGGTGAAGGCTGTGACTGTGTGAGGTGTGGGCTGTCTGGTTTTGTGGATACCCTTGTCGAACTAATGAACCTGCTGAGCTGGCTGGAGGTATAGGAGGCAGTGTGGACTGAGGCAGAGCAGAGAGAGTTCCCTGGTTCACTGGGCCTGTGATTTCCCTGTGGGGGGTCCTGCTATGGCAGCAGAGCAACTCTAACAACTTCAGATTCTGTCTCTCCTCGCTCTGGGTGGCATCAAGGAAACAACCACCAGCAAAAGTAGCCAAGCCCCAGATGTGCTTCAACCATTTGTCAGGTCACATACCTAAACATGCAGCTAGCAGATGCACTGATATGTACAAATTCTGTACCAAGATACATGCGGCATTTTAACTTTTCCTCTTCGCATTCTGTATTTTACTCAGTTTTACTTAGTTTATGCATGGGAGCGTTCGCCTGTACAGATGTGAACTCTCGCAGCACGAGATGTTTGGTGTTAACAACTGTAAAATATATCAAAATGGAGTCTGATATATTTGTGTGTGTCTGTGCATGTCTTGCTTGTGTGATCGTGTGCTTCTATCAATCCTGTGTTCCCCTTAAACAAGGGTACAAGGGTGGGAGTAGAGGGGGGAGTTATTCACTTTATCAGGACAAAAACAATCCCTCAGAATCATTGATTTCACTTTGGTACTGCTCCTCATAACAGCGTCGCCTTTATGTTGGCATGCATTGTGTTGAATTTCAAAGCCTTAATCCTTCACTGTTTTTCATCTTCAGCGAGCATGCTCGTTTCACACACACACACACACACACACACACACACACACACACACACACACACACGCTTTTCTAATTCCGCTCCACTTTAGATCTTTAGACCTTCTTATCAATATCTTTTACAGCTTTGGACACATATACATAAGCTCTGTATGGTTGAGACCCATTGCCTTAGCAATGTTGAATTGTGGGATCAAAACGTAAAGTGGTTCACAGAAGTGTAGGCCTATTGTTAGAATGAAGGTATGAATGTGTGAGAGGAGTGTGTGTGTTGGTGGATCAAAGCGGTAACGAGCCATTACTGTCAAGTCGTTACGTAAGTGAAGAGTGCTTTTACACAGAAAGTGATTTAGTGCCTTAATGGAGCGGTGTGTTATTTTTTTTTAGGTTTCCTGCTGCAGACAGATGGAGCCATTCTGTGTCACGTGCACGTTTACAGTAGCCTGGCGAAGCTGAGGTTTTACTATCGTCTGAAGGTTACAAACGAAAGCAGCTGTCCCATGTGCTTGCGGCCTTGCTCATCCTCCATCCGCCTTTTGTTATCTGACCCTCACTCTCCTCAATGTCTTTTTCTCATTTTCTCCCTTTCTATATCTCTTGCTGACATGAAGGGACAGGATATTTCAATATCAGATTTCTGGTGCTACAGGGTGACCAGCAGAGGCCTTGAGGGACGACGAGGCAGAGGCGAGGAATGACGAGCAAGAATGAACAGGAGTCAAAAAAAAGCAAAAGAATAAAAATAAAGGCCAGAGTAGAGGAATAAAAGAATAACCCAGAGTGGAGTAGAAAAGACACAGGAGGGTTGGAAAGTATGAATCACAGTAGGTCTCAGATCAGTGTTGCGCAGACACCAGGCTAGCTGGGGGCACATGTACCTTTTACAAGATGACGCAGATATATTCCAGCTGCTCAAAATCCCACATACCTCCAACAAAGGATTGTTATCAGATATACCACACATTGCTGTTGGAGGAGAGGCACTCTTTTTCCACAGTCGACTCTTGGATCAGTTACAAGCCTCATCACAGAAGCCCCAAAGCATCACCACAGGCTCACTCGCATCCAAAACAACAGCTGCAATAGAAAGTAATTGTAACTAATTGATACGTGATTCTTGGTAATTGTGTTGATTTTGTGCACTGCATGCACTTTAGGTTTGGTGCGCCTTTGTGTGTAAGAATGAATGTATGTGTGTGTACACACACACACACACACACACACACACACACACACACACACACACACACACACACGTGTGGGCAAACATAATGGAGGTGTCACACTGTTGGGTTCCTCTCTGTGTCTTTGGATGAATGTGAAGAAAGTAAAGCTGAGTAGGGAACATTAAGAAGGCACCGCAGGGCAAGGTTATACTCTACCTCCCAGAGCATGTATTGACAGATGTGTCAGCAAGCTGACCTGATGGGCAGGGTTTCACAGCAGAAGAACTAAAAGTGTGAGAGGGAGGGAGAGAAGGAGAGTGGGAGAGTAGGCAGGGTAAAGCATTCGATTTCCATCTGTGGGACTCAGCCCCTCATGCATATTTGTGTGTGTGTGTGTGTGTGTGTGTGTGTGTGTGTGTGTGTGTGCGCGTGTGTGTTTGTGTGTGTGTGTGTGATATCTGTTCGAGAATAAAGAGTCATGAGGTGAAAAAAAAAAACACTCAAAGGAAAGATAAATGTGTGTATTCCACCAACTATTTTATTCTGGAAGACTGTAATATCGCCACTCTGCAATTTATAATTCACTTCCCTGCTAAATCATCATTAAAAATGCATTGGAAATCACCTGCGAGTGGCAGAGGAGAGATGTGCAGAGCTGGGGAAAAAGGGTCAGGTGGAAATGAGGTAGAGCCGAGTGGTGGAGTGAGAGATGAGAGAGACATGTGTTACACAGTTCAGTCATCTTGACCGACAGCTAGCCAGACCCATTCCACTGACTGATTGTGCACTATCTCCATATCTCCAATGAGAAATGTCCGATATCCTCCTGGTGACTTCAATCTGAGAGTTAAAGAGCGCAGCACACGGGACCCTACAGTCTTGATCAAATAGAGATGCGAGATTAAGGGGCTGTTTTTAAGGGAACATACTTCTCACAACACAATAGACTTTTTTTTTTGTTCCCCGGTCTCATTAATCAACGCTCACAAAAACTCTTATGCATGCAAGCACAACAAATCACCTACACAACACGAGCGTATAGTTGCCTTTTGTGATGGGTTACGTGTCTGACTAAGAATGCAGACTGAACAGTAAATAATAAGGGAATTAATTAGACTGTAAAAATCCAGTGAATAATTTATGATAAATGGAAAAGTTTAATCAAGCAATCAATCTACTCCGGCCACTGGATCTGGAGCAGAAGAACATCACGGGATGGAGGGTGGGGGAGGAGGCGGAAGAGACGGCAGTTTTAACTCAATGTAAACCACTTAAACACACAATCACACTGACAACTGCTGTATTGTTAAAGAAGTGATGCTAGTGTGTGGCACCTGCTCCGCTGCTAACGTACAGAAGGCCGTTTTATGTAGGTGTTAAAGCGCCTGTGATTGAGCTGCATTGCTCTCTAACTATCTCATACTTGGTAGTGTCTCCACATTTACATTATTGGTTCTCCTCTGAGCCAAATGGAGCCATTTCCGCTGAAAACTGGCTTCATATATTTACCTGCTAATGATTTGCTTAAGCTAACAGAGGAAACATTATAGCATCATTATGGGCCAGGCAACATTAGGTGTCTGAAGGTTAACAGCAACATTAATTGACTAAAAGGTACGAAGACTGAGGAAATCTTTGTTGTCCTTGTTAAGAGGTATTCTTGATCTGTGAATTGGAAGCAAGAATTAAGTGATTGCCTCGTTACTCGATGCCAGTCAGTGAGTGTCAGAAGACCGCGATGACCGGGTCATTTTCACAGATATATTTTAAGGCTCGGGGATAGTTTTTAACAGGCCAAACACAAGAGATGAATAGATACTCCACACCAAAAGTCTAATGCTCTAAATGTATGAAAAGCATATTTTCAGTATAACTCTATACTATGTTCATACAACTGAAACAGAAATACATTTTTTGTGATCAACAGAATGATAAGAAAACTCAACGAAATAGGTTAGGTGAGTGACGGGTGAATGAGAAACATATCAGGAGCGAGGATAGTTATAGGAGAAAGATAAAAAATGAAATGATGCATGAAAAATATCCAAAACTAGACAGAGAGGGAGGCACAAAGAGATGCAGAGATGTATTTATTGCCGCTATCCTATTAAACAGTTATGACAAACTCATGGCTAATATATTAACAGACTTATCCACCAACATCCATTATTTATTCATCATCAAAAATTCAATCTGGCAGACTGTGTGCCATTATTCAGATGTGCTGGGGGAAAGTGGCACATTTGAATAAATGAGGAATTGTAGAGCTCACTCCCATTGCTTGTTGTTATTCCAAAACCCTCCCTTTAAATGATTCAAACATCAAATCAATCAAAAAATGTGGGAGAAGGATTGATGTAGAAAAAAAAAATCCCCTCCCTAGCTCACATAGCTGGAATTTATTATGTCTTCTGGAAGAAACATTTTATTGTTCTTGACCCATTTAAAAAATAAAAAAAAAGTCAAACTTATCAAAACTGTTGGAAGTAGCTCTGTCATACACCATCTGGCTTGTGTTTTTCATTAGCAGAGAAAGAAAACATTATGTTTTCTGCACATTTCGACTTGCATCTCATTTCAGGGCAGCTTGTGAGCCTCTGCTATGGCTGCACAAGCTCATATTTACTATATTTGGTTTGTCTTGTTTCCTCTGGTGAAATTCTGCACCTCTCGGCAATACCTAAGTCTGAATGAGATTGGATATGGAAATGTAGAGTACTGCGGACCACTAGTTTCTGCTGATGTTGTGGAACTTGGCAGCATGGAGAACAGGCCATATTCCTTAGAGAAACCAACTCTCACGCACACACTCAGACACTTCTGTGCAAGCAGACACATAAAAAAAAAAAGACACAGATACTCTTCAGTTAATGTAATACATTACAGAAAAAGCAACCACAGTAAAACATACACATTTGAAGTGTGGGAGAGATAGTTGAAAATGTCAGTTGTGCAAAAAGTATGGGAGGAGGATGCACTGTAAAATATAGAGGCAACAGTTCATATTTCACATCTCTAACTCTACATGAATCTGTTACTAAGTGCTTTTCTCTAATCTTCCTACCACTAATGACAATGCTAATCTTTAGTGAGTATAATGTTTACCGTGTTCACTGACTAAGTTAAGCGTGTTTAGATACAAACAATTGTTAATTTGGACTGAACACACAGTACAGCTGACAGAGATTTCAAACTTTAAATGGGCAGCTTACATTTTCTTTATCACAATTTTCCTTACTGACATTTTGTCTGATGCAGGCAGTTGACACAGTGACTACATTATTCATTCAAATGCCACAACCACACAGTAGTTGTTTGGCTTTTAATGTTAATGTTTGGTAGTAGCTGTTCTGCTGTTGTATGTGATTGCAAATCTCTATAACCTTTAGAAAAATTGGCCAATATTTGAAGACAAGGTGACCAGCTTTGTGCTCTCTTATATAAATATCTCAATCCCAAACATTCTGTATAAGCCTATCTTTAAGCCTGTAGGCAATATCTTAAAGGGGCTATTTGTAAGTTTTGTAATTACTACATAGCCAATGTTAAGCATCTATGACTGTTTACTTCCAAGAGCTGCCAAAAGCTTAAGACAATTAATACATTCTCTGAACAGCGCTACTTCTTCTTCAGGGCAGACTGGACGTTACAGTTACTCGGTATCAGAAAGTGACTGGCCGGGGCTAGCTGGTTAGCATGCTAACTTCAGTAGAAGAAAAGAAGTGATAGAAATAGAAGCAAAACAAGAGGGTCGCTTTCCACCAATCGAGACAGCTCTTGGCGAGTAATGGAAAGAAGTTTGATGCTGAACTTGCAACGTTCACAAGTCTTCTAGACCGGTAAGTAAACAGCTGTTAATGCTAACCATGGCTATGTAGCAATAGCAAAACTTACAAATAGCTACTTTAAGGGGGTGAAAGTAAAAGCAAGAATGTCAGGTGTAGTGTCTATCATTTTATGGAACTGAGGGACAGTCTGTCCAGTTCCAGTTTTTCCTGTTCACTCTAAACACACTAAATTTGGAGCAATTTCATGAAATCCGGGCTACGCTATGCATTTCAAAGTAGCTGTATATAAAAACTATACAAAATGAAGCATTGGCGGCAGATTTAAATTATGAATATAGAATATAAATGCGCATATAGAATTGAGTACCATTCTAAGCGGGTTTTGAGGATGATGGACAGAATTAACGGCTCCCTGAGACCAACAGTTTACCCAGTCTTGTTCCACAGAGGGGGAAAAAAGGTCGACACTAGCATGGCAGTATTATATTAATAATCCTAGCGTTACAATTTATGCATGTCATCATAAATACAGTTTAACCTCAATCACGGGAAGATTAATAAATCGTAGCAGCCTATGTCAATGGGAATTCCCATTTATTGCTAGTATTAATTCATGCTGTCATAGCCAGAGTCGTTATCTGTTGTCCATCTCTGCATTTTTGTGTTTTTTGAATCTTTTTTGGCTGGTCAGATATTATGTAAAATGGATGTACATTGGAAAACTATAGCTTAAAAGGTTATGCTTCACTTTGTGTTGGAATTCTTAAATGGACATCTCCTGGCTAAGTTGTCAGATAACCGGCTACTTGTAGTTCCAGTCTAAGATAGTCTGGTATTGTAAAAGGCCTTATAGAGCTTGTCAGAACTGTACAGTGCCTCAGCCATTTGTCTGCCACCTTTAGTCAAATCTTTCTTACAGATGCAATGACTAATAGATGAAGTTTGCAAGAGAAGGGGATGGACTACAGAGGGTGTGAGAGAACTTATTAAAAAAAAGAAAAAAGAAGTCTAAATTCCAGAGATTTCAGAGAAAAGTAGGTCTTAGAGGAACATATAGAGAAAAGTAAAAAATATAAAATTGAGGATGTCTCAATTTTTTACAACATGATTGAATTTGTGACTAGATGGGAACAATAACACATAGTCACATAATCACTGACAAACTGTTCTTTCGCTTGTTTTGGTTCATACTGTGTCTTTCTTTAAGCCTCCTCGCATGTTAAACTTATGCTCGCTCTCTCAGCCTCTCTCACCGTGGGGAATGGAATCTGGCTGGCTCCTCACAGGCTTCCATAATGTGCTAACATAAGAAATCAATCAGACTCACACTCTTTCTACAGCCCCTCAGCTCACACTGATTTATTGCAAATGTGTTGAAGATGAAGAGAGAAACTCTTTAGCACTGTGGGGCAGGGTGGTCAGGGGGAGTAGATGTAAGGGGAGACGGATGACGGGACGCTGACAGGTTTGGGATGAGAGGTGAGGGGGGAGGAGCGAGCAAAGAGGAGGGATCTATGGTCTGCTGACCTTTGTTTTGATAGGCTGATGCTGACCTCAGGGTCAACGCTCTGTCTGTCATCAGCCTGCCTCGCAGAGAAAATGATGATAATGTATTTTATATTTTAGAGGTGCTGTGATGTGTTTGCTGTGTGCTGTGGTTTTCTAGTATGTAGGGCATGACAGCTGCTGTCAGCTTGTAGCAGGATGGGTCAGGGGTCACAGAGATGGTGTTGGCTTGGTTTCCCACCAGACTATCAGTAACCTAACTTGGCAAATTTATAGACAACTGCAGCACAGTATTTTTCATATTATATTGTATTTCTCATTGTACATATTTCTCATCTTTGTCATCATCTCACCTGTGCTGATCCTTCTGCTATGATTATTTGTTTTACGAAATGTGTGAGTCACCTTCGCATCATAATCTACTTAAAACTTTGACTTGACTCGATGTTTGGCATTTTTCAAATGTGCCCCTGATTCATGAGTATCACTGTTGAAATGCGGTGTCTATTTAAAAATGTCAGCTGTTTTCTAAACAAAATTATTACCACATTAAAATGGTAATTTGTACCTAATGCATTTTGTAATGGCTTTTTGACTGTTGTTACTGATTTGAGTCACTTTCAATCTCAATGTTTTTTTAAAACTCAAAACAAATTATCTTGCCGTTGCCACTCAATTATGATTCAGAGCAATTTCATATTTCATGCTCACACAGCTCAGGGGGGATATCTGGAGGGATGCCTCACCAGTAAATATTGTTTCCTATTTTATACATCTCTAGAGTGAAAGGCTTGTTTAAGATGTGTATAAGAGACAGGTAGTAGCTTGGTGTGCTTATTTCATGGCCATACACTTAGAGACACCAAAGGGGGCTGATGGAGAGGAGGATTGGAGTGGATTACTGAGATAGGACAGCACTTGTGCGCGAGAGAATGAAATCTTATTTTTATATTAGGCTTTCATAAAAATACACAAGCAGGAAAACATACGTCTGTCTGTGGCCATATGCAGCTCAGCGGAGTGGCTGATGGGGCCCACTCTGTGCGGGGGCTGCGAGTCTGATTGAAGGGGTTAAAGAGGAGATTAAAGTGATAATGTACATCTCTAATCCCCAGCACTTTAAGAGGGCAAAGAGGCGAAACTGCCTCCAACCACAGAGCTGGACATGAGGAGGGTGCATCAATGGCCATCAGGGTCAGCCGTCACCATGGCAACAGATTATTCAGAATAATTATCTGCCATATGTGCCTTGTCACAATTAGAAGTTGGCTGTGAGCTGGGTCATGGGTCAAATGCTGATCAGAGTATTGGGGTGGTGGCGAACACTGTTTATTAGAATAAAGTGCAGCTTGCTTATCACATCTGTGACATGAGCTGCAGTCACACAGCCTCTCTCTCTGTTTCTTAGCAGAGATCTGATGCTACGAGTTACATCAATTTGTTGCAGTGGCTTACTCTAAATGTCGTCGCATGCAAGCCTTTTTTTTTTTAAATAATAGATCTTACAAAATGAAAATCTGGAAATGAATAAAATGGATTTATGATTTCAAATCACAATACTAAGCTTCTTGAATCGACTTTTTTGGCTGAGTAGCAAGGAAGGGAAATGACTGTGTGAGGAGAGTGCGCAAATGTGAGCTGACAGAGGCTCTGGGGAAAAAAAAAAAAACTTTTGTGGTTTGTTCTCACGACCAAACCTTCCATTAGGAGTCCAGACGTTTTAACTCATCACTGCAGTTCTCCCACAGGAGTTATACAGAGAATGCTTCATTTCCCATAAAGCCGTGTTCACACTAGTACCCTGGGAAAAGCAGCAACAAGGTGCAAAGTGGTTTATCCATTATGGTGGATCATTTATTCTGTCACTGTGGCTCATGTGAGAAAAGTCATTTGGATTGAGATACGCCGCCATGCTGTTTACCGTCCTGTAAAGCAGAGCTGCCATTATCAACTTTCAAAATTAATCTAGAAAAGTTATTCATTCGAGGAATATCAAGTACAACAGCTGTGATTCTGGCTTCCTCTGCTAATTCTTAGGTTTTACTCATTGTCATCATGTTGGCACATGGAGTCGTCCTGCAACAAAACATCCTCAAGTCACCCGTGGAAATCTGTATTCAGATTGAGCCTCTCTGTCTAATTGTGGATTTGGTATGAAATAGTTTGAGGACCCCTGGGGGAAGTGCAAAACGTGACAGTGGCTTAAGCAGTTTTTAAAACACTCAGGATACCTCAGGCTTATTACTGCAAGCTGTCAGATTGTGAAAAATGCACAGTGACACTGCTTTTCTCTGCTTTTCTCAAATTTGTCACATCCTGCCAGGCAGGATCACAGGTTGCAGGCACTTCTGACACATTTAGGAAAGAGCCTGGATATGTTCAGACAAGCCACTTAAGTTTAAAACACCAATTAAGCCCCATGCACTACTTATATCTGTGGTGTATTAGATTGTCACCCATCACTATTAGGAGACATTGGGAGCCCTCTGGCATTCTGGAAAAATAATTACATTCTTTCTGCGTCATAATTACCGCCTTGAAAGTGTCTGTTTCGCGCACTAACAAAAAAGGTTTTTACTCTTCCTCTGTCTCCCCAGTCCTCTCTCCCTGAGCTCTGCCTTTCTCATCTCTTGTCTGTTGTCTCTCTAGACACTAATGAAGTGGTTTAATCTGGTAACTCCAGAGGAATTGTCGGCAGAGGACTGCATTAATTAAGTTCTTGTGTTTCTTTGGTTTTAAAGTTTCCACATTTTCAGAGTGGGCTCACCATATAAACATGCTTGCCATTACCACTTACAGGTGCTTTGTCACAAGACTGTAGGGATCTGCATTGCGTGTGCTTTGTGTCAACGTGTTGACTAATCAGTGGAAATGAAACTAATGCAGTTTTGTGCCGTGAAAAGTTTGATAGCACATTGATTTCCTATTAGCAACACTCAGCTGACTGCGTAATCTCTATAGGAACTGGCATTGAGCTTCGCCGCTCAGCTAATATTCATGCTGGAAAAAGAATACATTCTTATTTTTTACCCTTGAATTTATGATCCTACAAAATGTAGCAAGTTAGTATGAAAAACCTGTCAGACATGAACTGGTTGTGAGTAATTATATTGTTCCGTTTGGGTAAACATGGTGAATAGCTTGTCTGTTACATCCAGAACGTGACTGATGTTTAGCACCTGCTAACCACAGTCATCTGGTCTTATTTATGCAGTAACTCTACTTTGATTTAGTCCTTGCCTCCTTTAGAGTGTTCATTTGGATAACATTTCCTTTGACGTTGCCTTACTGCACTCGTGGGGAAAAAAATGACAGTTGTGGCAGTTTTTTTTTTTTATACACAACCAGCCAGAGAGCGAGCCACTGTTTCTGCTTCATGTTTGCCAGCTCCTGACTCCCAAGGATTCAGACTGTTAACTTTAGATCTTAGCTTTTCAAAATAAAGTGTACCTCCATTTTACGTCTCTCTCCTACACTGATTGTCACAGTTTCTTTTTTCTTTTTTGTTTGGACAGTACAGCGCTTGATGCTAGGTTACAATTTGGGTTGCATTAACTCTTCTTTCAGCAACTGTTAATGTCACGGCTTTTTCAAGATGCTCTAAAGTATCTCTTCTAGTCATTTAAAATGTTAAGAATTCTGGTGTATGAAGTGTTAACTTGCTGCATAATTCCTGGATAATGTTACAAATCTGATTACAAGGTTGCAATAACCAACACTGAAGAAATTTGAAGCTTGCATGTATCTGAAAATTTTATCCCAAGAGCACTCATTAAATTTACCATCTAGTGTTTCTGAGCAACTGCATAAAAAAGGGGGAGAAAAAAAAAATCATCTCATGAACCACAGGTCAGGATGACACCAAATTTGGCAGGTACATGTTCCTTCATGTAGTTTGTGGAAAGCTTAGTTGGGATTCTTCAAATACGAGGGTCAGATCATTAACAGCTTTTGTGAGAAGAAACAAAGAAAAGAAAAGAAAAAAAAAAAAACTGTATAATATATTCTCCATTAAACCTGCATCTAGTAAGTGTATCTGTCTGGTAGTTCATTTCACACTCTTTTTGACATTAATAGTTTCCACTAAGGTGGCTTTCCTCATGAAATGGAAAGCAGCGCATAGATGCTTACAGCAATTATTTATTGCAGTGGCGGTAGCATGATGGCCTGTGTATTTTTACTTTATTTTACTTACTTTATTTGTTTGCAAGGTCAGAACTTTACTATGTAAACGTATTATCTAGCAGTAAGAATCGTTGCCCTTTTTAGTCTGCTCTTTCACATTTATCTGTATTCTCTTTCATAATTTCAAAACGTTTACTCATACTCACACTTCCTGAAACTCTCATTCTCAACAAGTTATAGAGTTTCATAAACATTTCCATGTTGCCTCTTCAGTGATCAAACCCTCCCCACACTCTGCATGAAGAGGCCCCTTCATGATGTGCACATATGCCAATTTCAGAGTATGTACTGCACTCGTTCACCATTGTAAGGGAAGGGTTATTTTGCACAGAAATGTAGAATGCTTCCATTATACTGAAGACCCTTTTGAGAAAATTGCTATTGTATTTACGAGTGGTGCCACTACAGTCGTAGCACTACACTGCATCCTGGGTAGCTTTATAACCGCTAACTAGACTCCAGTCAGAAGCGTAACTGTCGCAGTCACTTTTAAGGCAGATAGTTCAGCTTAGAAAGCATAGAAAGGCGAAATATTGCACTCCATAGGTTAAATGAACCGTTATGTTTGTTTGTTTGTTTGTGATAACACAACTGGACTAAGTTCAGTTTATATAGAAACCCGTGACCTTAGAAGACCAATATCCAGTACAGCACAACCTCCCCTCAGGGACAGAGTGAACACACAGCACTTACCACCCAATAGTACTCAACCAACACATTTTTTGGTCACGCAGTGCCACACACACCGGTGCTAATCCATGCAGTTTTTCATATGAATGAAGTGCGGCACACACACTCAAACTCACACTTACACACATATCTCCACAAACAGTGTCAGTGAAGGAGCAAACATCACATTTGTCTCGCACCATCAGCATCAAAATCCGACCTCGTTACCAAGGTCAAGCTATCAAGGTGTAGGGTATCCCCTGCATATAGCCCCAGACACAGACACACACAAAGAGATCGATGGACACAAAGAGACAGACAGAGACACACTTGCACACACACACACGCACACACACACGGACACACACACACACGCACAAACATACACACATGTGAAGCCGCTGTAATATGCTACAACTATAAGTCATTTTTGCAAGGTAGCTGTACCATGAAGTGTAGACACCAGTATCCGTAACATGCATGTATTATTTATGAGCGCCTGTGTAGTGTGCACATAGCGATGTATGCAAATGTACACATTAAGGAGTGTCTGCCTTCTTATCACACTGCTATTAAAATAGTATGGCTGCGGGGCGGAGATCCATCTTGTCTTTTAATGGTGTGTCTGTGTGTGCAGCGCATAAAGGTGCGCGGGTGTGTTTGTGTGTCTAGGTATGTGTGGCTCTTGAGCTTGTGCATGATTGCGCTGGTGCACTTAACCGTGCTTGCAACTGCAATCAGAACTGTAAGTGGCCTGCAGTTTCAAAAGGAGAGATTTAAGTGGGGATGGGGAAAGAGGTAGACAGAGATGTAAGCCTCTGAAGTTAAGATGTGATGAGAGTCCTTTTGATTATTCCTCACAAAGGTAAAGCAAATAGCATCATAATTACCTCCTTTCTATTTCGTGTAACAATGACTATGTTCCTTTAACAAAGATATCTCTGTTAGTGTGCGTTGAGGCAGCATCAGCAACGTGGCCATTGTGCTCTTAAGGAGTCTCGTGGTGCAATAAGAGTGTTTTTACTATCACATAAGTGCTTCTTTTGCATTTATAAGCCCCTTATTAGAACAAGTCCCGGCTGGATGTGTGCTGTATGTGTGTGTGTTGATGCGCTTGAGGTTTCAGTTTTTGGCGTTTTATGCAATCGTACTCAAATCCTCTTTAACTTGGCCTGCATCTCGCACATGAAAGTTTAATTTCAAGTCAAGACAAGTCAAGTTTATTTGTATAGCCCAGTATCACATTCAATGTCTCAATGGGTCTCATACAAGCCCTCAGTAGCAACAGTTCCTGATTCAGCCCAAGCGCTATAAAGAGGACAACGGGAAAACGCCACAAGAAAATAAGGATTAAAAAACAAATATGGTTGATCATCTATCTTCAGATGGATGGGAACAGCAGGACCAGTAGTAAGGGAAAAGGACATTAAAAATAAGTGGAAAAAACTGTTGTAGCAATTAGCAGAAATATGTAAATTGATTTTTAAATGTCTAAATGTTTGGAGCCCTGTCATATTAAGGCTCTAATAAATTAACAGATGGGAACATAAGCAAGAGCAGCCTCAAATCATCTGTGTCCTCAGAGAAGAGAGAGGTAACAATATAAGCCATAACACCCTTACAAAATTGAAAGCCCTCTTTCAATCCTGCCGTTTCACTTCACGCTCACAAAGCAGCCGTTCTGACCTCACAGTGATTGTGTGCTTTATAATCGCGGCCGCGGTGATATGTTTTTGCATTCCAGTGCATGCGTGCGTCTCAGGGACAGTGGGTGACAGACTCACTCCCTGTGTGTGGCCGATTGCAGTGCGAGCTCCAAGGACAAGCAGTGGAGGGTAGAGCGGGTGATTTGTCTCTTAGGATTGAACTCATCTCCCTCGGTCCCCCGCAGGCCCCTCGTCCCTCCTCTTTCTCTGCACGCTGTCTTATTTTGAAGGTGAAGAGCATTTCTCTCACTGTTTGCATGCAGTTCATTGTGTTTGGCGAATCTAAACGGTTTACGTAGTGTGCCCACTCGAGGACACATCCACACACAGAGGACATTCAGATTCACATAGATCTGCTAAGTAAAGTGAGAAAACATAATCCTTGAGATTTTTCCTCGGTCTGCTTTGAATATAATATGAACACAACTCCTGTATGTCTCTTCTAGGTTTTTAAAATTGTGAAACACAAATCCTGTACCCTGTATTCAATTTATTCCCTTTAGCTTAGCAAATATAAACCTACTTCATGCATTTCTCATTTTGGGTATCTTAACCCACTGCCTGTTCTAACTGTGGCATGTTAAGATGTGTTTGTTTTGTTTTGGCCAGAGGGCAGTCTTGATAAGGTGTGCTGAAAGATATAATTTACACCTCTGAAATAGATAATCTTTGAGCAGATGCAACCAATTAGTAAAGGAGAAGAAATCCTCTAAATGTAGAAGTTGAAAAACAAAAAATAACCTCATAAAAAGCACTCACGGACAGATATTCTCTAGTTATTCACTCTATTTAGCCAATAAGCAAATGAAAAGTAAGTATAAACACAATTTGGACAGAAGGCATGGAAAATAGATCAATGATGGATCTGCCATTGTTTGATGCCCTATATTATCTCATGTACTTAGTATTGTTAGCAAATCACAGTAGTGTCTCTCCTTCCACACTCTATAAATGTTATTCGTGTGCCAGTGGTCGAATAATCCAAAATAAAGTGTCCGACACTGTCATCAGCCATCAGCTGTACGGGGAATAGTCCTTTTGAAGTCTGTAAAAGCTGCTGTGCCGCCCATCACATCCACAATGGCAGTGTCCTCTAAAATTTCCAGACCCAAATGTCTGTGCTCTGCAGAACAGAATATAGATGCTGGCAAAGTAAACACCTCTCTCATCATATTCAGCGTCCATGCAACATTCTTCTGTTTGCCACTGTTGTTTGAAATCCATTTTGTTTTATGGAGGAGGTGGTGAAGGTTATGATATTGTTTTGTCTAAACTTCACGGTCCTATTGTGGTCTATTTTTATTATTTTAATGCAGTATTTTTTTCAAACCATGTCTACTGCAGATGTAAATCTGGGCTAATTGGTTAAACTGAAACTTTTGACAGTAAGGTCCACAAAATTTCGATCATCTTAGAAGAAACACATAAAGAATAAACTTCTAATGAATAGAAACTAAATAGCTAATAACTCTGCATCATGGACTATATATTACATCATGACAAGGAGTTATTTGTAAGTTTCGCTATCGCTACATAATCAACGTTAGCATTAACAGCCGTTTACTTACCAGACTCGAAGAAACGTTGTGAGTTCAGCATCAAACTTCATTCCTTTTCTCGCCAAGAACCGTCTCCTGTGGTAGAAAGCAACACAGATGTTAACTCTTGTGTCTATCGCATCTTTTCTTTTACTGAAGTTAGCACGCTAACCACCTAATCTAGCGCCTCGTCTCTCTCTGTTAGCGACTCATTGCTACCTCCAATCTGCACTGAAGATGTATCGCTGACCAGAGGGCATGTTATGTCCTCTTGGCTTGTAAATACAACGATGGCCAAAGCTCTTGTCAAGCAACAATCACCACCACCCACTTCCTTGAATCGTTCCCAATTAAATATGGATGGCCTAGTAAATAGCACATAGCAAACAATCAACATTAAGCGAGTTACTTGAAAAATTTGCTTCAGAGGTAAGTACCGAGCAACAGCAGCTAGCTTAACGTTGGTGCCGCTGGCTGCACACAGCACTCCAGAGGTTCCATCGTCATAGAGAAGCTCACTGTGAAGTTCACACACCCTCCAACTCTGAACAAAACCAACTGATTTCTGAATGCAGGCTTACCAGTGAGAACGTTAGAAAGCCAGCTACACACAACCAACCCCGTCTCCTGGAAATTATGTCTATCTACGACTAAAATCCTTTTTATATGTAATCCAGAAAAGTTACGTATTTGGCAAATTGCAAATATGTTGATAGTGAATGAGACTGTCCTCCTGTAAAAAACAACCCAATAGGTAATCTGTGCAAGCAGCTTATCATGATCCAACTGTAGCGGCTGCAATAATCATGGCAGAGTATTGAGGTGGATGGAGGGGTCAACAACACACAGGACTTTCACAGAGGAAACTGCTGTTTGTTTCCTGTTTGAAACCGATAATCAACATGGTTTTTCTTAATCATGACTGTTCCTCAACCATAACCACCTGTTTATTATTCTAAGGTTGGCTCTCTTTAAAGAAGTAGTTGTTTTAACCAACCACACGTTTTTTTCCTAAACTTAATCAAACCATGACCGTTCCACAACTGTAACCACATTTATTATTGATACCATGATGGCCGCTGATACATTCCTATTTGTCGTATCAGTTATGTACATATAACCAAAACCACAGTATTTGTCTGTGATGTGATCCACGCTGATCCATCTCCTGGCGACATTGCTACCATTAATAAATGTAGCTCTTCATTCATTCATTCATTCATTCAAAAAATATGTTTTTGAACATAATCCATCCAGTAATTATATTTCCTACAAACTGGGATTAATTACTGAATTCCAAATTGTGATCCCTTACACTACCTGTTACTGAAAAAAGTAATCATAGTAGAGTATCACTACCAATAATAAAATTTAACTTCCTTTTTATATTTAGTTCGTGTTAGTTAGGCTGCTAGTTTTGTTTTCATCATCATTGCATCATTAGTCTGTGATTTATTAGCTCAGCAGTAGCAGAGACAGAAGCCTCAAAACAAGATCTTTACTGTCAGTTTCAAAGCACATCTGCATTAATACTCCCATCTAAAGGGACATACTTTATATTCCTTCTTTATTTGCAATGTAAAGCTTGATTGGATTCATCAAAGAATGAAAGGAATGTTACAGGCCTTGTTGTAAATTGTTAGATTTCCATCTAAACATTATAATGTATGTTAACGGAGAAACAAGGTTATCTTATTATTCTAATACAAAAGAGAAATAAATAGACTCCCTAATTGTATTCAGCTATTACAATACCACAGTAAGCTAAAACCTCCACTGACATGTTGTGAATTTTAAGATGTTTCGGCATTTATCTGAAGAGCTTCCTCATTTCTAAAGACGGGCTGGAAATCCTCAGCATTCGTTCTGGAGGGATATCACAGCTCTATTCATCCATCCATTCATTCATTTACTCACTCTTAACCCTTCTGTTCCCCAGTGACTTTCAGAGGGCATAGCAGTGTTTACAGACAATACACACTCAACAAGATAATCTTCAGTGTGAACCTCTGTGTGAACTGTGTAAGGGCCTTCACACCTATAACAGGTTGCCCTTGTGCTTTTTATTTTGTTCCTGTTCCCCCTTTTTAACTCCCTATTTTTCACCATGCTGTCAGTCTCATTCTCCTCATTTAGCAGTCTGCAAGTCCTGTTAAATGATTAGTAAGCCCACAAGTGAATATGTGCAAAGCCTCTTCCACTCCATCGGATTAGTGAGCAGTAGGCTTAAACACACCTTGCTAAAGTCCCTGTCGCACACACACAGACACGTATAGGTATTCAGCAAAGTGAGCAAATATATTCCAAGAACAACACATTCAAACAATCCAATTCTTAGATAGTGCTGGGAATCGTGCCTTGAAGAATGATGTCCCCACATGCATGGATGCAAACACGTAGGTGCACTCATTCAAAAAGAGTGCACGTAGACATTCAGTCACACCCAGGATGAGTCTGAGCCCTTCCTGTCTTCTCAGACATGGCTCATCAGATAGGATTCTGCGTGTAAGGTCCAACCAATAAAAAGCCCAAATATTCTATTAAGAGTAAATCCTCTCCGCTGGTGGAGCTTGTGGAGTCAGATTAGGACTAGACAAACACTGCCAAGCAGTCATGCCCACCCCGGGACCACTGCCAAAAAGAAGCCCCACAGATACTGGTGTGTCACTGTGAGTGCGTGTGTGTAGGTGCATGTGCACAGGCAGCAAAGAACCCCAGTGTGAGCATTAGCAGGCAGGGGGATGAACAAACTAAAGCTCCGATACGTGCTGCTCGGTGTAATGGGAAGGCAGTGTCAGTGATCTGAGTGGGTTGCAGCTGCAACACACAACCTTTGTTCTGTGTGCATGTGCTCATGGGTGTGAGAAGGTGTATGTTTTGCCGTGTCTTTGCCCTCCTGCAGCGAAGCAGGTGTACACTTTTGGCTCCAAATCTGTAGCACATAAAATCTTTAACACAAATAAATATTCGTTTGAATTTACTTCACCGTGTAGCAGACTTGTTAGTCGTTTTAGCCACATCACTGTGGAGTCTGTGTTTATATAGTAGCAGTAGCTCTGTAGCTCCTCTGTGTACGGCGAGCACAGACAGCTGCGATGTTTTAGGCAGAACAGACATAGATTTCTATCGCTGACCCTAAGGCTGCTCATTAGAATTCAGCACACCTCTCGCAAATCACCCCCACCCACCCAACTCCCTCACCCCCCTCCCTATTGCTGCCTGCTTTTTTTCCCCTCTCTTGCTGTCTTACACATTGGAAGAGAATGAATGCTTAAAGCAAAGGGGTGAACTGTTGGTCAGCCATCATAACAATGACTATGTGAGCCGCATACACAGCAACTCACACTTACTAACTGACAAAACTTACACACAAAAGACAACCACTGCTGCACAACTGCATGTGTAAACACACGTCTACACACAAATCTACATTCCCACACACTCGATTAAAGAAAAGAAAGTTATGTTTTTTTTTATATTAATATTAAATCAAATGACCTGAAGTTGAAAGGGGGTCACTGGTACCTGCTGAAATTAGAAAGAATTATCACCTTAGTCACCTAACTCCGCCACAGTGAGATTGTGTCGATGTTTCTTTCTGCCCCTGGTGGTAAAAAATAAACATGTCATATAACAAGCACAAAGAACATATTTAGCCTAAATCACGTACATTCACATACACGCAGACTCATGATTATATGCTCAGATAGAGAACACATTCTGATACATTAATTACTAATGTTTGTTGCATCCATCCTTAAGTAGTTGTTTGCGTGCACATTTACCCACGTGTGTGTGCTTTTGTGTTGGTGTTATTGTCCCAGGCTAATTGAGCAATTCCACAGTGGGAGCAGCGGTGTTTAAGGTCACGGAATGATGTGCTCTCCTGGAGCAGTTAGAAAGCCCCCACTTTCATAATTACTCTGCTTTTATCTCTGCAGCTGCTAGAACTACTCCCAGATACACGCACATACAAGCACATACTGTCTGCTGGAGCATATGAGAATGAAAATGCTTTCATCTACGCACATGAAGAACCCACTCGCATTCAAAATACTGCTTTTCATTCTTTTTTTCTTTGGAGTCGAAGGAAATGAGGATTTGAAAAGATATCTCTAGGATGACGCATTGAGCCTGTCATCAACTATTGAATTCAGTGATACCTTTGAGATGCACAGATGCCTATTCAGATCAGTCAGTAATTGTGCAGTTATGTGTGTAGGTAGTTGTAGTTTATCAGCACCAGCACCATTTATCTCTTAACAATGATTTTATATTACAATATAGAGAATATGCACTCACTTTGACCTTTTAAGAAATTTAAATACTGATCCAAAAGCCTGTGTCTCTCTATGTGTATTTGTGCATGCATGCATGCGTGCGTGTGTGTGTTTGTGCGCATGTGCTTGCATGCTTGATTGCACATGTGAGTTGAACAAACGCCAACACTGGTGGCCCTGTCTGTTTGTCCCATGCAGACGTTCTGTGAGTGTGTACCCAGCTCCTCCCAGCTCAAACATCGCTGGTCAGACTCAGAAACTGCCAGGGAGACCCCGGCCAAGGTAAGGCCCCGTCAGCACAACGTGTACATGTCCACACAGGTAAGTATGCATTCGCGCACACAAAGACACACGCTGTACACAAATTAGCTATTTAAAATGAATGTGTCATGCTCTACCGCCTCTGAAGCCCGTGGCAGCGTTTACGCGCCCAAATATCACTTTGTCTTTCGAGCGTCATAACTCCGACATAGTTTGAGTTAGAGAAGTGCCGTTATTTCATGTTTAACTTGAACATTGGCGCTTTTCAACAACCCCATGTTTGTCCACGTGAGTCACTTAATTTGTTCGTTAAAAAGATTTGGACACTCTTACCGTTTGCCTGGCGCCTAGCTGCTCTCTTTCCGTGTGTTTTCCGATAGATTCGCATCCGCCATTTTTGCTAGAGACGTCTAGAGGCACGTGACAGCCACGTCACTGATTTTGACATTCCTATTAGCTCCAGTGTGGCGTATACCCAAAATAAATACAGTATTATTGCGAGCTCAAAGTGAGGAGAAATTGGTTTCTGTAGCTTATTGTAGTGACAGAAAACCGACAGAAGGATATGGCCAGTAACATATTAGTACAGCTGAAGCTTTGGAGCTGATTATTCAAGGTGTAAATCCTGCTCAAAAGAAAAGCATAACTCATGGACAGAAAAAGATAGAAACTTCAAATCAACTCTAGCACAATCCAGACAAATGTGTGCAATTTTTTTGTTTCATGTGTTACTATCCCCTATTGTACTGAACAGAATTCTTTATTAGCTGATTTTGAATCTGTATAGCACTTGGTGAAACTTTTAAACATAAGGCAAAACACCACGGTACGAAAAAGTCTTAATGCGGGCCTCAGAGGTTTAAAACCACAAAAAGAAAAGAAATAACATTTTATTAAAAAATTGTATGAAATTAAATTTCCATGTCGTTTTTGATTATAAAGCAGGTGTAGGTTCTATATTAATACTGTGAAAGTATCAAAGTGCTCAATCCACAGAGAAATGCACACAGCCCGTATTCAGAAACTGTGCTTTAAAACAAGCTGTCAGGACTTTCTTAACTTTGTGATGTCACAACAAAGCAGTCACAGCTCTCAGCTATGCCCAAAGCCCGGCCCACCTGCACCCACCATCCAACCATGCAGGATTTGGTTTCTCTGAGTGTTTACCTGAAATCTCTGACCAGCATGTTGTTGCTAGAGCTTCTAAGAGAAGCATGAGAGAGGAGATGTAAAACAACATTGAGATGTTTTCGTTTTATGGATATCAAAACTTAAAATAAAATACATGGCAAGTAAAATATGGGACTTTTAAAACATATTTTTGTTATGTTAGGGGAGGAACATACTTATTCACCATCTGTAACCCACTACTTCCTAAATCAGAGTAGGATTTTTCTGCCAAACTGTCAAATTGTACATTGTAGGTTGGCAGAGGTTCCAGCAAATATTAAACAGGACGGAAATTGATAGCTTGTTGGATGGATGGAAATCATTCAAACTGGAAAAAAATGCAGTGTTATGTAAATGAAATCCCTTCATTAAATCCTATAAATGTCCTCTTGTCTATATATTCCACCACCGCCCTTTCAGTCAAATCAGGGGCACGTTATGAATAGGTGACTTGCTCACCTGTGAGGGGATTATGTATCAGTGGCGACGATTTCCATCACAATCCGCTTTCTCGCTGCTTTGGTGACGGCGGCGTGAAGGATTATTGCATATTACACATTACATTTTGCCACTGAGCGGCAGTGATGGCACAACCTCAACTCGAGGACCAAAACACACAAGAAATTAAACGGGATTAGGCCCTGCAGATTCTTTGAACTGTGCGGAGTGATCACAGCTGCATCGGGGAAAAAGGAGCTTGATTACATGTCAGAATTTGTGAAGAAGAAGCTATGCATTGAATACTGATGTAAAAGTGGTATTCAAGCTCCAGGTGAACGAAATGTGTGAGGAATTAGTGAAAATATGTCTTTTCTGAAATTGTGAGTTTGCGCTTGCTATTTATATATGTGCCAATTCAGCATTTAAAGGTGTTTGTGCTTTTCTGTGCATCAGCGTCAACCTGTGTCTTCCTGTATATGCATCCGTTCGTGTCCGCATACAGTATGTGTGTGTTTGTTTGTGTTTGGGAGGGAGGGAGAGAGAGAGACAGATAGAGAGAGACAGCTTGCAAGACTCCTGCTGCTTTCCTGCTTATCTAATGAGCAGACAAAGCCTTGCGTCCAAGAACTGTCTGCCAATGCTCCTGTGTGGGAGGACAACATCATTTCCACAGAGAGGAATTCTCTCTCCTTCTCTCCCTCTCCGTTTTTATCTTTCCATCTGAATTCCCCAGTTGTCCTGTCCAATCCCATGGTGTGGCGTGAGTAGAGACAGGGAAGGATCTGAAAGTCAGCCACTAATTACAGAGTGGACTCCCGCTGTGAGATTGAGAGACTCATTTAAAAAAAAAAAAAAAAAAAACTGTGTTAAGAGGACGCTAACATCCCATTCTCAGTGTCATTACCCTACGACAACTGTTGAGCCCAGTTGAGAGATTGTGGACCTGAAGCATGTTGCTTTTTGTATCGTTTGATTTTTTACTGACCATTGAAAAAGCAAATAAGGCAGCAACAAAAACACCTTTTTCTCCCTTCGATTCATTCTCTCAGACTTTGTGTCAGTCTGACCCTGGTAAAAAAAAAAAAAAGAGATTACAATTGTATTTTTTTGCAGCACAATAGATCGTCAATGGGTCAGTATCTTGAATACACTAGAGACCAAAATGCACCTATATAGAAACAGTATAATCGTCAGCTGTGTGTTTTTTCCCCCATGTGCCACTGAGGGCCACAAACAATATGCCACCTTAACTGACTTTAGTTACCTTCACTTCTGGCTGAATTGGTACAAATTTGTACCTTAAACTATCAGAAACTCCATCATACCTTGTTGCATATTTGGTTTAACATCTGTGGATCATTACGAGCCTGTTACAGCAAATGTGAAAAGTTTCATGGTAAAAATGTGCAGCTCCTGCGCGTGTGCAGACGTCTGTCAGCTCCGTGTGTGTCTTGCTGTCAGCATAATGGGGGCCACCGTATATCTTCCCCATGTTAAGTTAACAATCAGTATGCTGTATAACGCGGCGTCGATGATGGCTTCCACTGATGTCTTGGCCCGCTGGCGATAGAGCTCCGTGGAACTGTTTGAATGTTACATTGCTGCCATTCTGCAGAGTGAAACCATTATAGACATTATGTACAGCACAGACACACACACACGCACGCACACACACACACACACACACCCATGCACACACACACACACGCGCATTCAGCCAAGTCACAATCTCTCTCAGCTGCACCTGCACTCACATACAGAGAGAGAAAGAACAAGCTAAAAACACTGTTTGACATGCAAGGAGAGATTTCATAGTGCAGTCAGGGTCTACGTGTTGAGTTAGAACAAGGAGACAAAAAAATGTTATGTGCGGCAATACTCCCCTGGAGCTCTTTTCTGTGATGATGTATTTGGGTGAGAAAACAGGGAGAAGTGGGAAGGTTCTGATAAAGCAGTGCTCCAGTTTTTTTTTTTTTTTTTTCATGTGCAATATGTGAATGCGCTTGCCTGTCTCTTGCAAGTATTTGGCAGAAAGGAGCTGTGTGCAAATTATGTGTGTGTGCATGTGCATGTGCATTGGAAATGTAAGTGGCATGAAAGCATGTAGTGTCTGTGTGTCTGTACGTGTGTGTCTGTGTGTGTGTGTGTGTGTGTGTGTGTGTGTGTGTGTGTGTGTGTATCTGTACACAGTCTCCAACCCATTTGGACAAACAGAGCCTAGGGGCAGTTTTCAGCGACAGTGCTTCCATACATGCCAGCGGTGTCCAGAAAAAGCTGGCTAATGTGGAAAAAAAAAAATAATGCATGAATTTAATCAATGTACTGAGTAGATCCAACCAAATGGCCTTTTATATTTCAGAGTTAGAAAGAACACATCAACAAAATGTGCAAGGTCATGAAAGTACTAAACACCCTGTCAAAAATGGTGTTCCTCTGCAGTCTCCAATAAAGTTTAAGCTTTTTTTAATGTTAGTAGTCTTCCAGATTCATATATTGTCCAACTCACCAAGTTCATATCGATGTGATGTTTGTTTCATGGGTTAGATTTTTTTTTTTTAAATCACCACTAAAATCTTATTATTTTTTATTATGAGCATAGCTGCACACATCAGCAGGGATTTACCAGGCTCAACAAAATGTGCTCACTGGCTCGAGGCCCCATATGCGTTTGTCCGTGCGGGGTTGTGAATGAGGCCAGGGGGGTACAAATGAGGCTGATGTGAGAAAATCATCCCCTCACATGAACCCCTTTTTGTGTGCATTTACGTGGGCTCACGATTGGACAAAGGTGGGCTACAATTGAGACCCATCCTCAGATCTGAGATAAGAGGCATTTTCAGACCAACACTATGTAGGCTAAAGATTGGAAGCCCATGTGAGTCCCTATTCACACTTGTTGTCCACAGATACCCCACACACACACACACACACACACACAGACAACTTGTTTGGGCACTCATAACTTTTTTTCTTCTTCCGTCTTCTACCCAACACAATTGATTTTCTTCACATTAAATAAACCATAAACCTTTCTCGTAAAGCAGGCCATTAGCTGTCTATTAGCGTGCTTCACTGTGCTTGTACAGCCAATTTACATATTAATGAGCTTGCTCTCACTCATACTTCCACATACAAACCAATAACAAAACACACACTCACCTGCCCACACATTTTCAAAGAGAGACCATCCTCCAGTGTAGAAAAAAAAATCAACTGCTGATTCATTTGGAGGAAGATGAGGGGGAGCCAGGCATTGTTAATCATGCATAGGTGAGCCATATTGCTCTCTCCTATCCATTGCTAGTTCTCTTGACCTGAGTGTAAAACTGTTGCCAGATCATAAAGGGCCATCATATAGGCCTTTTATGGTCCAGTTAATGGAGACTGTGTTACTGGTATAGGTCTGCCATTTTCCTCTAAGAGGATTCTGCTCTCTCTTCATTCATTTACAACGTATTGGCTCTGGGCTGAGTTGCATTTTTTTTATACTTTCTCTTCCTGGATGGTATTTTTTCTCAGTTTTTTATGGTTTTCCTTCCTGTATGAGAAATATAGAGAGAGAACATCGGTGCCTTGACTGTGTGTTTCCCAGAAGTGTCTCGAGGTAGCATGCTATCCTCTATCTACGTCACCACCACTACTCTAACGACATGCAGGGTGTTTGGACAGAAATGGTCTGTTTTTTCTGGGGGTTTGGTGAACTTTGAGTTTCAAGAGGGCTGGCAGTTGAAGGAATCTACATTCTGTTGCTATATAAGTCATTCAAAACTACATTTTGACGGATGGGAATATGGTTATATCACTGAGCACTGAGCATCTGGCATTCAGAATATCCCCGATGATGGATGAAAGTCTTTTTTTTTTTTTTTTGAATAAAGCAGGTTTTATGTTGCAGTTTTTTATGTTGTGATCCTAACATCTACTTTTTCTCTTCCTTCCGTCCTTCCTTCCTTATGTCCTACCTCCCTTCCTCCTACCCTCCTTCCTCCCTACTCACAGAGGATGAGCTGCAGCTACCTGCTCTGCACTATCCTGCTCTTCGTGGCCGTCTTGCTGGCTGTTACCGTCACCGGCACCATCCTTTTTATGAATCACTACCAGGCCCCGCCTATGTCTGACGGCCTCCCCCACATCTCTACCAATCAAGATGAAGCTAACGCCCTGGTCACTGTTGAGAGAGGAGATGGCTCTCGCATCAACATCTTCATTGACCCAAACTGTCCCGACTATAACAGTAACTTTTTGCGGCTGGAGGGTGTGCAGACTTCACTGCTCCACTCGCTAACCGACCACGACTCTGACCTGAAGTCAGTGAAAGGCCAGGATCGAGCTCTGCTTGTCAGTCTGGCCGAGGAGGTGGCCAAGCTGTCAGCTCATGCAGGGCAACTGAAAATGGACTATGAGTCCCTACGCAGGGGGCAAGGCAGCCTGGGGCAAGACCTTAACACACTGCAGACTGAGCAGGGACGTCTCATACAGGTGAGACACACACATAAGCAGCATTATTGTGTGTGGAAATAGATATTTTGTTTAGAAAACAACTGTAACAGGTTACCTTTCTGTTTGCTCCTTTCTTTTATTTATGGCTGAGTTTAATTAGTCGGTGATTGGTTTAGCACTAAAAACAGATGGACTGAATCCACTGTATAAGACTCACTCCTGAAGTCATGACTTTAAGTACTGTACAGAGGTGCTTGAGGATTGGATTGCGAGACATCTATCAATATGTATTGATTGCAAAACCACCTTAAGACATGTGACAGCTCATTGGACTTGAGAGTTTTCTCGTGGTTGGTGTTATTTAGTCCCTTCCTTTTTCCTGACTGCACAATCAAAACATCATCATTCACTCATCCAGCACCAACTCAACCATGTTAATTTCTTTTTACACTGTCTGCGCTCAGTAACAGCTAGATTAAAGTGCAAATAGTGCTTGTGTTCCACTGAGTATAACTTAACTCAGTCTAGTGTTCGAAGATGAGGTCACAGGGGAGGAAATGCCCATCATGATTCAAGACACAGACCAAGTTGCACATTAATTCAGTAAGATAGCATAATCTTTCCCTAGATGACTAAGACAGACTCTACATTGGATGAAAACATAATTAGACCCCCCTTTTATTTTCACACTGTCCACACTGATTTATTGACGATGTGTTTCCTAAATATGGGTGGAAAATCTTTACACTACATGCTCTTAATTTTGGCCCATCAGCCTCAGTCGCTCCATTCTGCAGTAAATAGATTTCATAGCTGCCAGCCATACGGCTCAAACAACTGAATGCCTTCCGCTCCTGCCAATCCTTTCTTTAAACCAGACCTTTTTAGCTCAGGGAACAACATTGTTTAGAAATCACTCAAAAACTCACTAGATCGGTGTGCTCTGCCTCCGTGGGCTAAGAAACCATGGGTGCTGATTGGAAGCACAATAGAAGCAGAGAGAGAGGCCAGTCCCTTTACTGTTGTTAATGTGGTGTAGGTGGCATAGTGCAGTGGGTACTGAAGCTATGGGGAGGTGGTGCTGGCAGCCCAGAAACTCCAGGTGATTGATTTTCTCTTTTGAGGCAAGGCATGTGGTGTGCATATCCGCTGTTTCTGCCTGACACCGTGGTGTGACTGTGTGATCTATGGGCCACCTGTGGCCAGGACTTCTGATTTATACGATGACATAGAGCTCACTGTGCCAGTGTTAGTAATGGCTCTGTGTGCATCGTAGCCCCCTGAAGAACAGTTTCACCCCGCCACATAGACAGAAACCCTTCCACCTGACCCCGAGCTGGTGAGCAGGAGACTCTCATTGCCCTGGGTTTATGACCAATCTGTTTTGATTTTTCAAACAACATTTTCATTTCTTTTTTACAGCTTACAGCCTCAAATACAAAGATACACCAAAGCATGCCCATTTGTATTCAAATAAATCACGCTGATGAGAAAGACCAGTAAAATCTTGGAATACAACAATACATTTAGCCGATGGTTAAGTGTGAGAATGACAGACAAGGTAAGGCATGTCTCTAGTGTAGGTCTAAATCAAAAGTTTTCATTCCATTTCCGTCCTTTATTGCAAACCCAAAGTACAGCAAACCTGATATATAAAAATTCACCCCCATGTGCAGTTCTCACGGGGATTGACTCACTTTTGGAGCCAGCCTCAAGTGGTCATTGTATGAATTGCAGTTTTCAGTACTTATTTGTTGGCTTCATTTTTAAGTGCCCTCATTAGTGCAGTCTCGGTACTTTGATGCTGTCGTGAGCCAGGTTGAATATAGTCAGAAAAGCATTTAGATAGAAAAAGAACTTGAGTTAAATATAATCAACTTCTTTCGGTACCTCTCCGTAGCCTTCACCTGTAGGTAATTAATAAAACAAGAAATCAGTAACTAACTGACACTGGCCTTGCCTCAGTGACGTGCAGTTGTATGTAGTTGTATGTCCAGAGTGTGAAAAGTGAGGTGTGTGCTGTTTACTTTGCTGCTTGGTGACAGTAATAGAAAAGGTGTTTATGTATTGACAAAAAAGGAGCATCAGCGCAGGATCACAGTTTATGTAAATCCAAGCGAAATTTTTAACACCAAAACCAAATTACCCAAATCTCAAAGCACTTCAGCATCCTCACATAACTGTAGTGCAAACCTTCACATCTTATGAAGTGTTCTCTTAAAGGCCTCTTCTGTGGCTCTTAGGTTGCTGTCTGCACTGATCTTTCTCATGGTAACTAGTGCAAACTTTTGTCAGTGCTATGAATTACATTAACAGTTGTTAATATATAGATTTTTTTTTTTTATTCCAACCAGCACTGGCAGCCCTATGCAAAGGCAGTGTAGGCAACCATGTAATGCCCACTAGCTTGTGTGAGCAGAGAGGTTGTGTACCTGCACTCATGCATTTCAGCATGAAAAAGAAATTGGAAGGGCTAGATCTTTCATAGGAGAACTGACATAATATGTTAAACTGATTTGACATTCAGTTCTGCAAAATGACTGCAAGAAGCTAAAGGCTTCGAGGAAGACATGACTTACTGATTTCCCTGAACCACGAGTCACAATTTAAACTGAATTATGTGTCTGTCGAATATGAATGTTTCGGACAAGCAACACCCACAACCTCTGCTAAGGATCTTGGAGCAAACCTTTGCTACTGCAGAATAGAAAATCATATTGCCTCAAGATTTTCATCCTGGTCAACACAAAGCCCTTTGAGGACTTGAGAGACGAATATTGACAGTGCTTGTTGCAGCCTGTTAGCCACGGATACAAGTAACTTCAGAACCTCAATAAGAGTGGATAAATGCATCACATAAAATATGGAAAACTAATTCAATTAAGCAAATGGGTGGCTTCAAACATTTAGCTCAACCATTCAAAGCAATAAAGAATATCAGAGTTTTGGGGGGATCAAAAACTCCATTAGTTCAATACAGACCAATCCCAATGTAAATATAATGAATGCAGCAGTTTTGTAGCACAAAAATATTACAAAATAACCAAAACATGTTATATTCTATTATAAAAAAAACATAATTACAATAAGCCATTTGCCTACAACATGAGAAATATCCTTTCAAAGCTTTTTATGATTTACTACAATATAAATCAGAAGAAATTAATGTTGCTTAATGTTTAATTCAATGATATAACGATATGGTATTAAAGAGGCAAAACAAGATTTGCAGTACACACACATATATGTGTCAAAAGTGTGACAGAAAACTGTGAGTCAGAAATGGAAAACAGCACATATTGATGCAGGTGTGAGGGACGCTTGCTCAAGTGAGACAATGACAACAAGTGCACAGAAACATTAAAGGTTAATTCCAGCACTTGATGTCATGAATAATGATTTCATTTCACAGCTGGACTCTTTGCCCCCCACACCTACACTAAACTACACATGGGCAAAATCAAAAGCTTGATCAAAGATCAGACACTGTCTGACCGTATGATATGACACAGATTTGCTATGAAAACATTCCCTTTATGTCTGAAGGTCCTGTCCATCATCAGGGTAATCTTTTATTCATTGTATCTTTGCTTCAGAGGTCTCACATATATCTAGGATTTCCGAGGCTGTTTAATCAGAGGGATGCAGTGAGGCAGAGGTTGACCTAACATTTGTATACTGCTTTCATACCGTGTGTTAAGTCAACTATTTATTGATAGTTAATTTAAGAACAGCTTGATTGTAAACTCTAACAACCACATCTTTAAGAATATGAGGAAAACTAAGGATGTTAATTGAGAATGCACAACCTTTTTGTCCTGTTAATGCAGAATGTTTTTTTTTCAGTTTTACTCTCTGGATTCAAAATGAGCATTTTTCTTGGAAAAAAGCCCCATTCAGGCGTAGCTTATTGGTTTCAGAGAAAGAACACACAGGGAAAACAATTAACCACCCAGAGGCTGTTGAGGAGGAGGTGGAGGAGATGAAGATGTGCATCTGCATCGCAGATGCCAAGAGATGAAAAAGATGGCAGGGTGCTCTAAAATGCAGGATCTGGATATGTGAGCAGAGAGGTGGCTGGGAGCTGCACGGCTGGCAGCTTAATGGGGAAAGGATGGGGTTAACAGTCAATACATTCAGCCTGACTGGATCCTATGGACATCTGACTGTTGATATTAGCATCAGCTCCTGCATTCATTTTTCTAACCCAGCATCTGGTAGGATTTAAGCATGGGACCTGCCCTTATAGGGCTACAAGTAATGATTATTTTCATGAGCAAATGATTTACTAATTATTTTCTTGGATTACTCGTGTAGTCTATTGTTAGTCTATTTGTTTGATTTGTCTGATCAATGGTCCAAAACCCAAAGCTTACGATGATAAAACCAGAGAAAGACAGTAAATCCTCACAACAGAGAAGCTGAAGCCAGAGGAATTTGTTTTTAAAAATGACTGAAAAAAATAAGTCAATATGAAAATTAATTTTCTGTTGATTTATTAATCGATTATTCAATATTCAGATTGAAAAACATGAAAATACAAACTATATTATTTAACATAAACATTCACAAAGCATCATTATGATGTATATTTACCAGTCCTCTCAAAGCAGTGACTGGTAGACATCCAGTAAAGTACAGTAGCTTTCAGATTTTCTCATTACATTTCAAACCCATTGCCAAATGCATTTGTTGTTTTCAACTAGTCAAGAAGAAAGAGACGGTGACTTGTGACTTCATGGCTCCTCTCACTTCTTCCATCTGCTCCTCCAGGCTCCAGTTGACTGGACAGCCTCTGCCTGTGAGGTGAAGATGTTGTTGTATTAGGCAGATGGTGACTGAATGGCTTTTTTTTTCTTTTTTTTTTTTTTTCTTCTTTTCAACTTGCCAGTTCCAGCCTTGCAACTCCTCCCTGTTCTGTGACTTTACCCCACAGGGAGCTTGTCTTTGCCTTATGGAACATCTGATTCAGGCCAACAGAAAGCACACCTTGGTGTGTGTGCTGCCTCGGCAAAAACAATTCAGTCGTGTGTAATGCAGTCAAAACATCCGTGCATTTAAACTCCAGTAACAACCACAAAACTCGACTTTGAGTGCAGGTGCGCTGCATATTAGTGTGCGAGTCTTGTGGAGGTTTAATAGGAGCATCTTTTTAGAAACGTTAATTCAAGCCTTTTCAAAGTCTGACACGGATCTTTTACAAAAACACTAAATTTGTCTGGATTTTCAACCTTGACTCACAAAAGAAGGCCTCTTGTGTTAAGTGCTGTGGTGAAACTGATTTTGTGAGCCAATGCAAAGGCTGTCTAATGAGAACTAATTACATCATGATCCTAATAGATGTGTCAGTCAAGGCTTAGCATTAAGTCTGCAGACACTCCTCTGCTTTTGTCTCTCCCTTTTGACACACACACACACACAAACAAACATACAGTGTATACTTACCAGATAAATTACAACACTAGAAATTATGTTATATTCGCACACAAGAAAGTACACAAAAAACTCGTCTATTTAATGATATCAAAACCTTTTAAAATATGTAAAAAAGATTGTCTTACCCCTCCACACGTACACAGTAAAAGCTGTCTCCCTGAACAATGATATATTCACAAAGCAGAAAACCCAGTTTTCTTTGCTGTATCCTGCTTAGCTGCTGTGCACAATGGGTCATTTCTGTTGTGTATTTATGCGTGTGGTTTTCTTTGTACTTGCATGTGGGCATAAATGTGTCGTGTTGTTTGTGTCTGTGTGTGTGGGTTAAAGCTCCAGTGTCCATGTAATATGATTGCAGTGCAGCTTCCTGTGCCTCAGAGGTGTGTTGCATAGTTATTGAGGCCAGAAAAAGGCCACTGGAGCTTCTGTCTAATGCAAGGTTTAACACCTGAATATAGCTGCTCAGATATACCTTTGGTGGGAGACTCTGAACCCCTTATGCATGACTTTGAACACCGCCGGTCCTTCTGTGTGTTTGTGAGTGTGTATGAGATTGAGTGGAGGAAGACGAGAGGAAGGAAGCGAGAGAGTTTGCCTTTTGTGCGAGCATGAGCAAGAGCAATATTTCTCATACATTCAAATGTACCGTGTGTGTGTGTGTGTGTGTAGCCTAGATATAGAACCCAACACCTGGCTGTGCATAGGCGTCGGCCAACTAGGGCAATATGTGAAAACGACCTTTCTGCAACGAACAGCACATAAAGGGCTGCAGGAAACAAAGTGACCACAGCAGATCAGAGAGGTTACCCTGCTCTCTGCTAGGCCGAGCACACACATTCATCACCAGCCTTCCCACAGGGCTCTTTGTGTTTCACGGCAATCACCAGGGTGCATTATGGGGAACAGGTACCATGTGGTGTCTTTGCTACACAGGGCGGTCTCTGCACCTGTGTGTTTCTTAAGGTCCCATAAGGACTATACTGTACCAATGGTTATATGGTGCATGTTGTAGCTTATTAACTGCAAAATTAGTATAATATACATACAGTACATTATTATTGTGTTTTGAAGAATACCAAAACTTCTAACATAGAGTTCTACCTTCCAGGCAGCCTTTTCAATACACCAACTTTTTTTTTTTCCAATGTCACATGGTCATGCGCTTGACACTTTGAAAACTGTCCTTGCTGGTTTGTTCAAGGATGCTCTGGCAGCTGAGTTTGCTGCTGAAGAGCATTATGTCCACATGCTTTTAACAAGGCATCGAATCCAGGAGTGAAATGCTAAGGAAACAGATAAAGTGAATATGATCTTTTATCACTGTATTGTAAAATGTCTGATGGTAGAGCATCCCTCTCGAGATCTCCCGAGTCCCCTTCCTACATTACTAATGAAAAAAAAAAAAAAAGATAAAATGTTTTGGATCTCAGATCTTAAATTCATCGATCACTGTGGGCAGGAAACGCACTTTGAGCAGCTGCTCAGTCATAAATACAAAAGAGGAGGACGAGCAAGTCATGTATTTCCCTAGTAGTAGAGCCATGATGAAAATTTGATGTCTTCTTAATGTCACTGTAGCTGCACTTGTACTCACACAAATATGTTTCCTTTTCAAAATAGCTCGGACCTGCTGTTCTGCTCATCAGAATTACAGAACTACTTGACAAATGTGGCTCCTTTCGAATCAAACACCATTTGAATTCAGCAGAGGCACTGAGTCTGCCACTGACAATTTCATTTAATGGTTATAGCAGAATAAATGCTAACCATTACATGTTTCAAAATTGGGTTTGATATGGTGAAAATTTGAAGAACTTTAAGAAATCACGACTTTAAATGTCTAATTGGTCATTTTTATAAATGTAATGAAATAAATGGAAAGCACTGTCTGCCGGAAGGTTTTAAAGACCCTCGGTACACTTTGAGAAATGATCAGAGGTAATGAAAAGTATGCACACTTTGTAGTTATTCAGTTAAAAGACAACAAACAACACGGCGTAAATTGCACTGTTAATGTCTTTAACTATGAATATGTTTTCCTCTGTGTTGCAGCTGCTGTCAGACAGCCAGATCAACATGGTGAAGGTAGTGAACTCAGTGAGTGATGCGCTTAATGCCATGCAGAAGGAGAATGTGGGCCTGAAGGCGCGTGTCAAGGCCGACTTGCAGAGGGCACCAGTCAGAGGGGCCCGTTTCAAGGGCTGCTCCAATGGTAAGAGAAATGAGGCGTGGCTTGATTGTGTGTCCCTGTCTGGACGGACTGTCCCTCTGTGTGTGTCGATAGGATTCATACATCAGTGGGTACCTATATGTTTGACCTTCTTCCACTGTATTCTGCTCCATGTCGCGATCCCTCCCTCTGTCAGCACCACTCCACCATTCTGTAAAATTATATTCCAGTGTGGTCTGTCTGTTATTCATCTTACCACATATTCATCCATCCCAGCCGATATCACTATGCCTCTCTGGGCTACATCTCATCCACATTATCCCATGGCCTTGGTAGGGATGTGGAATTTTTTACTGTACATGAGAAATGACTTGCATGTCCATTGCGGCTGTGTTTCTGAGAGGCAGAAAAGGGCCTGAGGCATCATCCCATTGGAAGGCTTTTAACCAGGCACAGCATACCCAATGGCATTCCCCTGTTGGATTTGCCTTACATAGGTAGCCAAGGATCACAGAGTGAGGGCCATTCATGTATAGCATACAGTATGCATAATAGAGTAAGAGAGATTCTGTTCACGTTTTTCCGTGAGAAGCACGACTTGAGAATGTAGTAGATGCTTCATACATCTGCAAACATTTGGGCATAGGAATGTACTAGGAATGTTGAATAAGAGCGGATGGATATTTTCAAACTGTCAGACTCACTTTTACTCGAAGGGAGTGAAGTTCAATACATGACGTTCAAGGTTTTATTAATATCCTGCCTTACACACAGTTTAGGCCTGTGGCATCATCAACCTAATTGATGCAATTGAGCAATTAGCTGGCACACCTGCTACCTATCAATTGTTGTTTGCTAAAATTTCTACCCGCTCCTCCTGACAATGGTTTGAAGGTAAAACTGAAAGCTTGAGTATGCATCTGTCTAGGAACCCTCTCGAGTAGCTCTTCTCTTCTGCTCTTCTTCGGTTCTAAACATCTGCAGGTTTCCAGGAGTGTGACATACACACATTCATTCATTCACTCATTAGCTATTCTGCTTATCCTTTTAGGGTAGCGGGGGGGCTGGAGCCAATCCCAGCTGACATTGGGGTGAGGGTGGAGTACACTTTGGACAGGTCCCCATTCTATCACTGTATAGAGAGAAACAACCACCACAAAAAGGCCCCAGAGGGCCAGCAGCTTCGAACCCACAACCTTCATGCTGTGAGGCCATCACTGTGCCACCGTGTTACAAATTAAATTAAATTTTTAATCTATATCTAATCTGTATTGCATATCCACTACTGATATGTATATATGACATATCAGTACCTAAAATCAGATTGAGATCTGTAAAATGAGACCAATCAAGCCTTTACACCAAGAATTTAGAAGTCCTGCTACTGAGTGAAAACCATCATTTAAAAAGCCAGTTGAATTATCCAAAAAAGTTTTCAAGTCATGAAAAGTTGACATTTTCACTGGACAGTGTGGTTAGACTGGTTGAAGCTCTGTCCATGGTGCTGAAGTGGTGGGTAAATCATATGTTTTGTAGCTTTATGCCTCATTCTACCTTTTAGGATTTTTTCCTGCCTTAACACAGTCACTTCAAACATAGCAGCATTCTGGGTGGCAATAAATTATAAATCAATCAATAGAGAAATTATCCCTCAGATCTTAGAAGAATTGTTATCTCACAGTAGGTATCATAGCCCAATTGTGGAATAATTTCTTCGAGCTTTACTTTAATTTGTTATCTCCTGGCTATAAAGTAATGATAACAGCGACAGAGGCAGAAACAGAAACTTTTTGTTCCCCATTGTGAGGGAAATCATTAGTCAATTTATGAGCTGCATAGCATTTCCTGCCCCGTTTGTACAGTATGTGCTTGGGGAGAACACAATTACTACAACACCTCACAATATGATGCAATGAGATGTGAAGTAGCAATACTGTTCAGAAAAGCCTTAACAGAGAATAAACATTATAAGTCTCAGAAGGTAATATTTACTGCATGGCTAATGTCTTGCTTTGTATTAGACTGTATACAGTAGGGAAAATGTCCGGTTATGTGTGAGCTCCATGTATTTTTCAAACTGTATAACATGGTTAAGTCAGCATCCAGTACAAGGTTGTAATGATGATTGCATCAGCCCTGTTGGGCTGTTGGAGTTTTGCTCATAGGCTGCTCCTGTTCTCATTATTTTGTAGGGAAGCAGATGGAAACAGGTGTCCACTTCAGTCAGCTATCTGGAAGGGATTACAGCTCATTATTACTATTTTTCGTACATCCATAGAGCCTCCATTTGCAGCAGTTTTATGTAGGAAAGAGGTCCCATGTGTTAGTAAGTTTGACTCTGCTTTCATTAGCCATTGTACAAGGGGTATTCATGGACAGCACACTGGACTATGGGATACACTTCACGCTGATGGTTTGAATTTACTATTCTTTGTGACATGGATGTGAGAGATGAATATATCCTTGTTTACTTTGTGTATCTATATGTGAGCACTCTAGAGAATTTTCTATTTCTGTACTTTGCCTGCAAGGGAAGACAATACACAGGCAGAAGCATTTAATCATAAACCAAATTCAAATTCACATTTGGTTTTATGGGCAATGCTTTCCATGGTGCTGAATCTGTCAGGCATTCAAAGCCTTTCCCTTGACTAATATTTTTTGAATTTTCTTAAAACAGCATCCATTTGTTCTTATACCTGGAATATCACACCTGACAGGTCATTATACTGTCCTGTGCTCTATATAGGCAAAGGGAGGAGGCAATAACCAAGCCTAATCTCATGCAGCAGTACTTATTATTTGCAATGACAGTCTCCCCTTTGTAGCTCAATTTGTAGCTTTTTCCTTTCTTATAGAGCCAAAAGTTGGTTAATTAAAATAAATCTTTAAGAAATTAGTTCCCAATTAGTCTGCAATAACTACTTTGCAATAACAATGGCGCTATCTTCAGGGTATATGTCTCTGTTATTTGATTTATAATTTATTATTCTTGAATGGTTCATGTAAATATTCACAGTATCCTCAGAGTGCCTAACATTGACCTATTTAAAGCATAGATATCCTAAAGCTATGTAAATGTCAGGGGTAAAGCGGTACAGCATTCAGACTAATTGAACAACCAGCACCGAGGTTCAGCACCATGGACAGGGCTCAGGATTCTTTCATACATGCTCTCTGTATGATTCAGCACAATAATACATTATATCAAAAAATGTAGTCTGACATAAAACCAATATGTTTCGGATCTGCTAAATACCATGTGTGCGTGTACGTGTACACTCTACAGTAAGTCCATCAAATCCTTCTTGGAAAGCAGCTGTGTACAGGTTTCCACTCCTGTTGCTCCAGGAAAAACTACAACAAAAGCACCCAGGAACAATCATTCAGTGTTTTTGTGGAGCGCAGCCTTGACATTTTATCAAAAAGATCTATACTGAACCAGAGAACCAACTCGAGAAACTATAAAAACATCAGCTCAAATTACAAGTGATAAACAACATGCACATCTTCTCTACATGTGCATATTTATTTATCATACAATAAATCCATTTTTTCTTGTAGCATTCTTGTGTGGGTTAGCTCACTTTTGCCTATTTGTGTATTTCTTACAGAAATCATGTATCTTATTAGCATTTTAATGTATATGCTACACCAGAATAACAGAATAATTTGTAATTCTGTATCATTCTGACATATGGTCAGTTGACCAGGTACTGAATATCTAATATATTAACTGTTCACACTGCAGCACAAGTAAATAAAAACTCTCTGCACATTTACACACAACAGTACATTTTCATTTTTTATGTATGTCTGTCAGCTGTTTGCATATGTATTTAAGTATGAGACACAACCATCAATATCTGCGACTTCCTGTCTGTCCCACTGAAACCACTGCAGGAATGCTACTTTTCATTTGGCTTTGCAAGCCAAAGTTCATATCTTTTGTAAGATGTAAATATGTAAGTATTGGTTTGACATTTGCTAGATTTCTTTATTATTGTTATTATTATTTTGTCGTATAAATTATTCAGTCTTCTGAGAAATGCGCTATAAATCAAAAGAAAGAAAGCCAAAGCATAAATACATTTTAGATGCGGGACATATTCATGGCTGGAAACTAACTGTGATGCTTGCCACTAAATGAGCAGTGTTAGCTGAGGATAGGGGGACAGGGTGCATTTAAATGAGTTCAGTTCCTACTGTGCACTGCCTGCGATGTCAGAATGTCTTACTTTGGAGGGTTTATGTGACTGATGATTGTGTCGCCGTACAGATGTGATTCAGGAAAACAACTACTGTCTGCATATCCAAAGCCTGATATACTTTACCTTCTTACTCTGTGCCATAGACCTCTAGCTATCTCTGTATTAAAAATACATCAATAGACCACACCATCACAATGGCTGACATGCTCCTTTATAATCACAGGCTTTCCTTTGAGTCAGTCCAACATCCTGCTGCTATAAATCCTCAATGGAGCACCAAATCTGTAGCTGAAAATAGCCCCAACAAATGCATTGCTGTATTCCATTTTGAGTAACAATTGCTGGAAACTACAGTGCCCACCTGTGTTAGGAAGAATTTCAGTCTTTTAATAAATAAATATGTCAGCAGGGACCAGAGAGTTCAGAAAGTAATGAGAGACAGACCTATTGAATGTGTTTGTGTTTTCATGGGATTTGTTGACAGTAAGAAAAATACAGAATATCACCAGCCTCTTCCTTCAACTGTTTTAGTATTTTAGGAAACTTTAGAGCATATGAAGTGCTAAGATTATTTTTATCTATGGACAAACAAACAGGGGGGCTATTCAGTAAGAGAACTGTACTGTGTAGGAAAATGTAAAGGCTCAGCGGACTCAGAGACAGGCAGGCCCTGGTAAAACAAAGTTTACCGTGTCAGCAAATGGTAGGGGGTCGTCAAAAGGTGACAAACGGGAAAACAAAGCAAGAGGGGTAAGGCAGGCAAAGACCCTAAGCAAACCAGGCATTTGCCCAATATCCTATCTGGCCAAATGTAAACCCAGCAAGTTCAAAAACGCCACTTAACTCCAGCTCCCCTAGAGGCAAGCAGTAAAAGGTAAACATAACAGCAGCAGCCCGCAAGTCTTTGATTACTAAAGGTTATTTAAAAATGAATGATGCCTGCCGTAAATGCAAATGCACATTATCCTGATAATGTATCTAGGTGCAGGTCACATGTTAATACCAGGTGAAAAAACATGGTCCATGCAGGTAGAAACAGGCAGCAGGTAGACGGGATAATAAGGCAAATTGCACAACAATCCGGCAGAGAACTGAGGGAAAGTGGTTGGTATAGTATATGAGAGCTAATTATAGGCTTGGGAACTGGTGCACAGGTGAGTGTGGGAATCAGGTGATGGCTGAAGGCGGGAAACACTGACAATTCTGGAGAGCTGATACCTACTGCGGGGCAAGAGGGAACAGGTGTCTCCGAAATGACGGGAAGAATTAGTGACTGGAAAACTGACAACAAAAATGATGCAAGTGATACGAAGAACTGGTTGCAGCCATGACCGGAAACCTTCTGTGACACATCATGTCCGTTAGATGACGAGGGTACACATTCAGCTCTGAACACTGCTCTGTGAAAAGGAACGGCGGAGGAATTACCAAATAATGGACAATCAAAATTCTTAATCTCAGTGCGAGTAAAGTCGTGAAGAAGACGAGCTGAAGTGGACCTGGAGTAACAGTACAATCCAAGAGGTGGGGTAGAGGAATTTCTCTCCTGCAAGGGATCAGATCATTAAGCTGAAACTCTTTGAAATCCTTTGTTAGAGAGGACCAAATTCTTAAATAATGATGATATTGTCTTTTTTTAATGTCCCATGAAACCTAGACAGCTTCAGTTTCCTGTAATGAAAAGAAAAACTGGGAAATGCTAAGTCGGAGCTTATTAGTCAAGGCTTACACAGAGAAACGGAAAAGCTTCGGGGAGACCAAACATTCCACATCGTGTAGGGACTATTAAGAAAAAAAAAAAAAATCTTGTATGGCCTTTTCAAGAGCTCTCCAGGCTGTTTTAAATTCAGGAGTTTGACCCGGTGAAGGGCTGGCATGCATAATCTATGACATTGTCCTCATCACAGAGTTCCTTTCCTGCTTCCTGGGGAATAGATTTTGTGTCCCTAGTGTAAGATGGGTTTCTCAGTCACAGACAAGGGTGCTACTGTTCTGCTCTGCTGTAGCGTACAAGCTCCCTGTCTCTGTCACTTCTTCTATGCACTAACTCTTCCTGAATTCTCTTTCGTGCCTGTCTGTTACATACTCTCCCCACTCTCCTCACCCTTTCTGTCTCTTCGTCTGTGTTGTATCACTCAAATGTATATATCTCCTCACTGAGCCAAATAGTTCTGCGTCTCTGACTTCCATACGTCTTTTGTTTCCTGTTACTTGTGTTGTCGTGTCGTCGTCCCACGTGCTTTCCTGTCTTTATATTGACCCACTTGCATTCCATCTTTTTTCATGGTTTTATCCTCGCCGCACTTAGACTCTGTTGTCCCACTGTGTCATCTATCACCCGCCGATCCGTCTCATCATCTATCTCTTTTTTTTTTTTTTTGTCCTCCCTCTCAACACAGACATTCTCTACCTCCTCATTGCTCTTTCTATCCTTTTCAAGAGCCGTCATTTCAGAAAATGGTTCAGAAATATAGAGTAAGCAAAACCCTTTGAAGGTTTCATTTTGACAGGATGACTTCACAACCTACAACCGTACACCTTCATCTTTACTGTACTTATGTGCATCTCTAGTGCCTGGCTCTAGGGAGAAGGCACAGTATGACAAGTTTTATCTCATGTTTTCCCTCATCTTCTCTTTATTACCTGATTTTACTCTCCTACTCCAAGCACCCTTAGCCTCTTAGCGAGCCACACCGGACCTCATTTATTTCACATCTCCTTACTTTCACCTCTCCCCAGGCTCACGTCCCCGTGACTGCGGTGATCTGTACGCCAGTGGTCAGAGAGAGGATGGCATCTACTCCGTGTTTCCTGTGCACCACCCCGCAGGCTTCCAGGTCTACTGTGACATGACCACAGATGGAGGAGGCTGGACAGTGAGTCAGAGGAAAAAACACACACACACACACACACACACACACACACACAGTTGTACTGCCTTAAGAGGCGATCTTAACAACAACTTTCAAAAGCACCTGTTTGAAATCAGTCCATTATTTTTCATGCTTTGCTTTTCATTTAGAAAGCAGAATACTAATTAGTCATTCTTGAAGTGGGAATGTCAACAGGTAAAGTGCTGAAAGGGAAAATGAATAATGCAGGGGAGCGAGACAAAAGAAAGCCAATAAAAACCCAACACTGAGAGACACAACAAAACTGAAATATATCCGATGAATCATGGTGACACTTTTTGTTTAGTAGGCTAAGTAAATGGAGCTGTAATAGCAGGGGTAGAGATGCAAAAGCTAGTGTAAGCTGTTACGGTGACATCTGATCGCATAACACAACTGAATTATGTAAATCTAATATATCTGCTGATGCTGAAATGTCTTACCTTATACAAAGATGGGATATAAAGATACAGTATAGAAATGCACAGCCAGATCATAGAAATACAGCTTCCAGCTTTGTTTTTTTTTTTGTGCAGTTTGTCATTGTGCTTCAAACTCACCAAATGGAACTGTTTCCATCATAGTTGACAGATTTCTGACCTGCTTATGTTTTGGTGTTATAAATCTTGCACTCTCATCTTTGTATAATAATATTTTTTTGTGTTCTAAAAAGATAGAAACAGATAGATGGAACATGGAAAAAGATTTTTAAAGTTTCTTAAAGCAGGTGTTTTTTTTTCCTTGATCAAACATCTGTCAGTTGTCTGGCCTTGCTAAAGTAAACATAGTTGTTTAAGTGAGGCTGTATACTGGAAGTGCTGTGTCTTTTGGGAGTGAGAGACAGCGAGGTGAACAAACATTGACACCGAGCTGTTTGAAGTTATATTTGGAAGTGTGGTTTAGATGTATTTTACTGCGTGCGTGCGTGCGTGCGTGCACACACACGCACACACACAGACACACATCTGACTGGTTAGAGCCATTTATTTCTCTTTGTTCTGAAGTGTACTGTAGCAGTCCTCAGGGAAGGCAGAGCGGTTCCTAATAGAGAACTAAGGCCTTGTAACACTTAAAGAGTTCGAAATTTCAGCTCCATGAATCCATCACAAGTCTTTTTTTACAGGTTGTGGCACATTTTAGTGAAGCGTCCAGGGGCTGATTTTAGAAGTTGTCCAAACTATTCAAGGATTGATTTGAAATGGTTGAACAATTAACTATTATGGAAATAATTTCTTTGTCTTTCATGTCATGCAAAGTGGTTCAGGCTCCATTAAAATGTTCCACATGCTTTGGGGGAACAAATAAATCTACTGCAATAAGTTATAAATCAAGTCTGCTATCCACTTTCAGTTTGCAGGTGTGATGCTGGCTTGTTGATGAGATTTTGATGGATATTTTAAAAGCACCTCAGAAGGACATTATAAAACTTCCTCCCTTGAATGTGTTGTTAAAGAGGTGTGAAATTCTGGATAAGAATAATTTCTTAAACCTTTAAACAGATTTTCTAGCAATCTTCGGCAGGTGCACGCATTCAATTGTATTTGTATGTGATTTTTACTGCACCGAACACTAGTGCTGCCATTAATACTTCTACAGTAGCTACATATATGATCAAGCATAATATTAATAGGAAGAAGAAGAATAGAAATGCCTAGAATGGTCTTACAATCCAATTTTTATGTCGCTCTTCCACTACAGACACATACAGTACATGTCAAACTTCAGCCCAAGTCACTGTTACATTGGCAGGACAGTGAGTTGTGTGTATGTGTGTGCACTTGTAAATCGGTGACTAACTGTGTGAGATAGGCAAGGTCGTACCCTCCTATCATCAAATAAAGCGAGACTGTCAGAGTGACAGAGTGCTTACCGCAGCATGATGGAATAGAGCTACATACCAGCCTGTCAGTGCTGGGCAAATGCCTGTGTGTGTGTGTGTGTGTGTGTGTGTGTGTGTGTGTGTCTCTGTCTATGCATGAATTAATGTTTGTGCAAAAGTGTTGTGCAGTTACCACAGATATAGCTCACAAGTGTGAGTTTTCCACACACCCCCCCCCCCACCACCCCTCCTTTTATCCGTACAGTGCAACAGTGTTAAGTAACCACCACTCTTTGCATTTTGTCTTATAAAAGGAGTTACACCACAGCTCAGATTGAAGTGATAATGTAGCAGTTACTGATCCTGCCAGGTGTGTAGAGCTGATTGTGATAACGCTTGAGCCTCATTAAGAGATCATCGTGCTGCGATCCAACAGGGGCAGGTAGGGAGACGGGATGCTCGGCAAGTTGAGTGGCTTACTGTCTGTCTGATGGCTGAGCTTAAATAAGGAATGAGCCATATGCTGCCGCCTCATTAGCATACTTTGACATACCGTAGCACTGTTGCAGAGACTGCTGCAGACAGACTGAGGAGATGAGCAGGTTACTTAGAAGAGGGAGGGAACAGAGGAGAAAGCAGGACTCAGAAGAGACAAAGAAAAGAGAGCGCCTGATGAATCTGATGTGGAGAGAGAGAGAGAGAGAGGGAGAGAGGGAGAAATTGAGACATACAGACGAAGGAAACACAATAGGAGCAGCAATTTTATTTTTATCTTTTATACCATACTCTGCAACACTTTAATTCAGATATAGCCTCTGCGATAAAATCTCTCTGTTCTGTTGTCTTTGCAGTAAAAAGCTCGCCCTTCGGGAGCCCGGGGGGATAATGCAGATTTCTTAAGTAATGGCGACAAGAAGAGATGTCGATCAGCAGCACTGTAGCATCAGTCGGTGAAGACCTTTAGGAGGATGTTTGTCTGTATGTCTCTTTATATGTCTACCAAGGATTTGTGTTGCATGTTAATGTGTAAGGAAACATGCAGGGTTCATGGTTCATGGTCCTGACGCCCACCAAGGTTTGCAAAAGTTCTAAGGAAATTACAAAAAAAAAAAAAAAAAGAATCCCATCAGCTATTGCAAAAGGATGATCAAAGAGGCCATTTTCCATAATTCTCTGCATGGTGCACAATCAAACAAAAACCCGAACCAACACAACCACCCACAGCAACCACAGTTTCTCACTTTGTAAATGACAAATTAGCTTTTAAAAAAACAGATAATCTCTGTATGAAACTATAAAACCCAGATTCTCACCTGATCATCCATACCATAAATTACTCAATGCCGCGTTTCTGCACGAATTAAAATGCTGCCTTATTATTCGTTTTTTGCTGAATACTCTAAGTAGAAAGGTAGACCTGCTTCCCCCAGAGTTCAGAGAAAAGGAGATGATGTGTAACACACCTGTCAGGTTCTTTCAAAGAGCGAGAGAGAGAGAGGCAGAAAATGTATGGTTGGTGTAGCTTTGAGGTGTAGTAGAGAGGAGGATAAATCTATGTTAATGTGCATAGCCAGTGGTACTGGTGGTGGTAAAGCAGAATATGAAGTGTTTGCGCTGAGTGCCGCTGACATCACTGAAATCACACGAACATAGGCAAGAACATCTTCTAGGGCATGACTCATAGATCATATATAAATGAAAGCCTATTTCTTTTTCATGTTAAGACGCCAGACAAAAGGAGGTTTCTAGCAAACTCTCCGTGGTTATCTTCTGCACACTGTAGCTACTGAGAAGACAGTGTAAAGTGTTTATTATACTATGTTGCAGCCTTGTGCCAAAATCTTTTAAATGAATTTCCCCCCCTCATCAATCTACACTCAATACCCTGACTGAGCTATCAGACTGACATTGGTATTCAGACCCTTTACTCAGTACTTAGCTGAAGCACCTTTTGGCAGCGATTACAGCCTCGAGTCTTCTTGGGTGTGACGCAACAAGCTTTCCACACCTGGATTTGGGGATTTTCTGTCATTCTTCTCTGCGGAGCCTGTCAAGCTCTGTCAGGTCAGATGGGGACCGTAGGTGGACAGCCATTTTCAGGTCTCTCCAGAGAGCTCTGGCTGCATGGGCCACGCAAGGACATTCACAGAGTTGTTCCTGAGCCAATCCCCTGTGTGTTGGCTGTATGTCCTGTTGGAAAAGGACCCAGTCCGAGGTCCTGAGTGCTCTCGGCCAGGTTTCCATGAAGGATTTCTCTGTACTTTACTTCTTTCAGCTTTCCCTCAACACTCACCAATCTCCAACAGCATGATTCTGCCACCACAATGCTTCATTGTTGAGACAGTATTGGGCAGATGATGAACAACGCCTGGTTTCCTTTAGACATGACACTGAGAATTGAGACCAAACTGTTCAGTGTTGGTTTCATCAGACCAGAGAATCTTGTTCATGTGTCTTTCAGTGAGGAGAGGCTTCCATCTGGCCACTCTGTCATAAAGCCCAGATTGGTGGAGAGCTGCAGTGATGGTTGTCCTTCTGGAAGTTTCCCCCATCTCCACTGGGGATCTCTGGGGCTCAGCCAGAGTGATCATTGGGTTCTTGGTCACCTCTGTTACCAAGGCCCCCCCGACCGTTGAGTTTGGCCAGGCGACCAGCTCTAGAAAGAGTCCTGGCTGTTCCAAACTTTTTCCATTGTAGAGTTATGGAGGCCGCTGTGCCCTTGGGAACCTCCAATGCAGCAGAATTTTTTATAGCCTTCCTCAGATCTGTGCCTCAACACAATCCTGTGTCTGAGCTCATCAGGCAGTTCCTTCCTCCTCCCGGCTTGGTTTTTGCTCTGACATGCATTGTCAGCTGTGAGACCTCATATGGACAGGCGTGTGCCTTTCCACATCACGTCCAATCAATTGAATTTACCACAGATGGACTCTAGTCAAAATGTAGAAACATCTCAAAGATGATGAAGAGAAATTGGAGGTACCTAAATATTACGTTTCATAGCATAGATTCTGAATTCTTATGTCAACGTGATATTTCAGTTTTTCTTTTTAATGAATTTGCAAAAAATTCTAAAAGTGTCTCATTCTAAGATATTGAGTATACATTGATGAGGGAATAAATTAATTTCAACCATTTGCTGCCTGCAGCATAACAAAATGTGAAAAAAGTGCTGAATACTTTCTGAACGTGTGTCCAGACCTGTGTTGCCATTAAAAAGTGTTTGTTTCATGGTTGTATGGTTTTAAGCTTCCAGTCATACTGTCAGCTATAGGAGGCAGGAAATCCTGAGTAGAGCTGAGGTGGGTGGAGTTCAGCGGTAATCACTACAGCTAGGTTTGATAGACTGACACACCATCCTGTTAACCAATGCAAACAACAACATGCTCTCTGGTAGCTAATGTTAGCTCAACAAACTCTAGGTGCATGCTGTGTAAGTGACATTAATGAGTACAGTTGCTGACTTTATGACATGTCAAAGATACTGTAGGTTTACACACAGTGTCTTTAGGGCAACTGATTTCAGAAAACCTCGGGATATTAAAAGTTCCCTGTGGAGTTTTCGACATCTTGTAGCACTATGGAGCTTTGTTTCGTGGGTACATGCCAGTGACACAATACACTTTCCTGACAGTAGTTTCAAATTATTCGGATAAGCAGCAATGCACCATAAAAAATAAAATGCTATCAACACCTTTGTTAGAGGAAACACAGTTAATTTGGTGAGTAACACTTAATGTAAACATAACCTTTGTTTGTTTGCAGGAAAACTCGCACAGGGCATCTTTTAGGCAGGTTCAATTCTGTAATTATTATTTTAGGCAAAAGTGTAGTCTTTTATCTAGTCTTTTAATCTTAAATCTGGAAAAATAACAAATCACCAAGACTCACAGGGAAACTGTGACTCGAGCTGCTGAGACTTGAACTTCTTAAAGAAAAAAACAACTATATATCGGATGTGTATTTTGTGAGAGAAGTCTGTGGTGGTTCATGCAAGTTCGATAGAATCTAAATCATTAGTGTCATTTAGTGTCAATTTGAAGAACTGCAGAGGAAGAGAAGAGAAGAAAAGAGGAGAGGAAAGAAGAGAAGAGGAGACATTAGTACAGGTTGATGTGGGCGGTTGTCAGAGGAAATTGGTCGGTATTTCTCCACTGACATAACTCAGGCCCTGGAGAGTGTCTGACCACACAGGAAGGAGAGATGATGGCAGATAGGACATAAAAGAAAAGAGCTGTCATCACTAGGCCCTAAGCCCCCTCAACACACACACACACACACACACACACACACATATATACAAACACACACTTAGCACGCACTCTGCCTACCTCTACAGAATGAGTTGGATGGGACAAAATGACCTTTACACGTAGTCAAAGAAGCGCAGAGTAGGTCGACATTCACTAAATGTGTGTTCATATGTGCTTACAGACCCACCCAGTCACACACAAACATACTAAAATATACATACACACACACAAGCCCCTCACTCAGATGAAGTAATCCTTTGGGCATGTGGTCTACCTGTTTCAGTGAAGGAAGATTTCAAATACCATTCAAATACAGCCTCACGGCTTAGGGTAATGTCTTCTATTATTACTATTTTATTTGTTAAAAGGAAGGGACTAAAAATGACCACAGCATAAATAATGAATGAGAGTACATATATCAGAGTGCAGTGTAGAGTTGCATTATCAAATGGTGCTTTTATCAGAAGTACTGCAATCACTCTCAAATATTCAATTCAGCTAAGAACTGAAATGTAAAAGTTTGAGATTGAATGTACGATTGTGTGCATGTTGTATCACTCCTTTAGAGGCTTGGAGTGCCTTTTGAGCATTTTGGAGTGTACGGTATAGGCTTTTTCACTATTTCTATCTGGCTCAGAGCTTCTTCAATATTTCATCTCTGTTAGTTTATTGGTTTGGAAAAAAAGAAAACCCAGGACGGATGTTTTTGCAGTTGTGTCTTATCTGTAAATGCTTTGTAAGGTAGGGAAATTGAAAACTTCAGCGTACAATCTAACTTTTGTTCCAAACATATTTGTTTCCTATACTGTTTAGATTCACGGACAATGAGTTTACTCAAAAGAATATATATATATATATATATATGTATGTATTCTTTTTTTTTAGTGTTCAGTTCTCTGGACAAAGGTGCTAACATTACCCTCATTAAAACTGGAATGAGGAGACAGTTTATTGTGTTGCTGAAACAAGAGCACAAGCTGTCTACTAGAAGCATTATCACATGTAGCGTCAGACATGTCCTTCAGGATATTAGCGCCATTAGCCGGGGCCATGTGCAGGTTATGTGAGGAAAGGTTAGACAGCTGTGTGAGGGCTGCTGCAGGAGCATTCACTGATTTTGTATTTCCTCCCTGCTACATGAGCAGACGCACAAATGGGACTCTCAGCAATATCACTGCTGCTGGATGTTTTATATGCCATTAGAGATTTTCTTTTTTCCGACTAAAAGCTTAAGCAGTCAAAAGAAACACGTTTCTGTGAAAACTAAGGCTTTTACCATACAGCGTATGTGCTAGAAGAGTCAGATTACTGACCCAGAATAGTCAAGTTTTGGTTTACAGTTTACATTTTCTGTATTTTATTTACTTTTTGCCATGCAAGCAGCAAGGAGTCGATCCACCACTTTGGTCATGACTGATCTACCTCTGCAAATACTACATGCTTCCCCTTCAAATGTTGCACAGACATCCATGGTGTTAAGGCTATCATTTTTTAGGACCCAAAAGCTGACACTGACAGGGAGGTTTAGGTGTAAAAGGTGGATTTAATGGATACTAATGGTAGATGAGGGGCGAGGGGGGCTGGTGATGGCGGGGTACCAGCGGGCTGATGAGTGGAAGGATGGCAGGTGGCTTGCTGAGTGAGAGATGGGATGGCTGAGTAATGAGTTTGAGGCGGTGTGAACGGAAATGACTGGAATCCTATAGGCAGAGAAAATCTGGTTGCCGAGTGTCACGTGGAAAATCACAAGAATTACTCGATGATAGCTGAGATAGCTGAGAGTGTAGCTACTACTGAGCAGGCGGAACAATCCGACAACGCGAGGAAGGTGAGCCGTGGTTCTTGAACTCTGAGATGATGAGGCGATTGCAGAGAGATGTTGTAGTTGAAGCAGGTGCCAGATGAGCTAAGCTGCGCCCATGACACACAGACTCACACACACACACACACACATGCACACATGCACACAGACAGACAGACAGGGGAGGAGGAGACACAGGGGAAAACAGGGAGAACACAGGGAAATACAAAGAAGAAAACTGGAGTCACTGCCGGAGCTGAGACACGTGGTCCCCAGAGGATGAATCCTACTGAGTGGTGGTCCCCTGACTTTTCAGCTAGTGCCACCTTAATGGTGACAAACTTTTTGACAGACATTGATGTTCCCTTTGAGATAAATGACAATAACTCCACTGACTTTTCCCCTAGTACTATCATGCATGTACTTCATTTCATTTGTCCAATAATTTTATGATTTAGGACCAAATACCTGCAAAACTCTCAGTCTCAGCTGTGCTCTGTGTAGACTTTGAAAACATCAGCGTGCACGGTTAGCATGGTCATTGTGAGCATGTCAGTTGTGATCTTTCCTTTTATCCTGACACGCTGCTAACAATGTGATAATAAATACTTCCCCGCACGGGGTCTTTGTCATGCCCATGCACAGGAAACCTCAGCAGAAATCTACCTGTTAACCCGGTCTCTCTTAATCCTTTAACCCAATAAGGAAAACCAGGTTTCTTGTTTATATGATGCTTCAAAAATCAGGTTACTGCTGAAAGCCAGAAATAATCTTTTTTACTTAAGTACATGTAAATGCGGGAATTTCGTTTGTGTCTGTGTGTGTGTGTGTGTGTGTGTGTGTGTGTGTGTGTGTGTGTGTGTGTGTGTGTGTGTGTGAGAGAGAGAAAGAGGGTTTGTGGATGATTGTGTTTCTCCTTCTGTTCTCGCTCGCTGCTGCTGCTGCTGTGTTCAGAGCACATCTGTCTTTCTGATAGGATTATAAAACATTCACCAACAGATGTTGGCAGTCCTCTTTGAAGATAGAAATTCTGCCGACTGCTGTGGTTTTTACGAGTGCTTTCATCAGACATTGTTGAATTTGCCACCACATCATCAATATTCTTAACAATGTAATCAAATTGTTAGCAATCCCTCTGCCAGTTTGTTTTGATCTATCTTAAATCTATAAAAGAAGGTGTGTGGCAGCCTTTGGAGCTGATTCCATTAGTCTCAAACCATGCTTCATTTATTCATTTCTTTTTTCTTTTATTCATTTTTATACTCAACTTGTTTATATTGTTTTCAGTGCCTCAGTTTCTGCGTATTTCTCTATTTAACCTTTTTTTTCTGTGTAATTCAGTCCGTCTCTTATGGCTGATGTATTAATCACTCTCTGAAGATGTTACCAATTATCTTCAGTTTGTCAGTATAGAGCAGCAGTACTAAGTGACATCTGCTGCCAAAGCACCAAACATATAAACATAGTGTGCTCACAGTGTGTACATGCCAGGAGCTAACAAGTTATTGGCACATTTCCTATTTTCCACCCAGTCATATGCCAGACTGTAAATCTGCCCCAATCAGCTTTGGAGTGCTTGTGTGGATTCTTCCCCTTGCTCTGGTCTGTCAGTCAGGGTGTCCGTCTGTGCACGCTGTGGGCTCCCACTAGTTGACAGAAAGCCTGCTGAAGAGCTTAAGGCAGCTTGTTAAGTAGCCTTCATCTACTGCAGAGATTACAGGGAGCTTAACGTGATCATGCCAATGCAATACCCCTTTAGCAAGTGTTGGGTGAGATGGTCATTAAGGATAGGAGATATTGTTGTTAATACTATTTGGGCACTTTACTCGACTTAAGCGTTTGATGGTTAAAATGGTTTACCTATAACTCACACATACTGTAGTATGTAGTTCTAGCCAGTCTTAGTACTTACTGTACCGAGTCACTTTATTTACACAAAATGCTCTTACAAAACAGGCTGTTTTTTTACGATTTCTTTTTCTGGAAAATGTTTTTTTTTTCTTTGACAAGTTGCGACGGGGTTGCAGTCCTGGAACACGGGTCTCACTTTTCTGAAGAACTGTCACAGAGTTCCCTCGACTGGGGAGGAAGAGTACGAGAGACTTAACCGTCAATACTTAGTTTATAGGGCCTTGCTGACACAGGCACTGTGACAAAACATGTTACAGCAACCCCACCCCCCCCAC
>NW_019525248.1:946187-954938 GCF_002814215.2 Seriola lalandi dorsalis
CCCCTCAAAGGTACTTTCCTTCATCTCTATCGCCTGTCTTCCTTTGTGCTGTATTGTGTTACCGTGCATCAAGAAAGAGCTGTAAGGAGACAGTGCTGTTTTACTGTTTTACAACTTTTGCTGTGCAACTTTCAGATACAAAGGTGGCGACAGGGAAAACTGAGTATGTGTCATTAAAAATATTATGGATGGAGATGATTTAGTGCATCTAGGAAACAAAAACAAGTGTAATGTTTGTGCATAAGCTTCAATGTTTAGGAAGAGAAAATGAAGCTAATGAACTAAAAAAACAGAATAAACAGAAGGCGAGAATATAAGATATATATTTATATTCATTTGTGTCTCGGCAGCTGCCTCATAAGCACACATTTCTTCAGTAAATGACAACACTCAACATGTTGCGAACAACTGCAATTAAACAAATTCCCTATATTGACAATTTCCTTTATGATGCGTATTCTTACAGTAAATATACGCTGCTGCAGACATGGAGATAATTCTGAAAAAGAAAAAAAAAAGTTTCTCTCGGAGAGAGATGGGTTGTTTAGGCTCTGTGGAGCATGTAGAACAGCTTGTATAAAGAATTAATTACCTAAGAGCTGCGAGGAAAAGGGATAAAGTCAAAACACTGCAATATGGAGGAAGAGTGATGGAGGGTGCGAGAGCCACGCGATGAGAGGAAGTTGAAAGAAAAATTGTCCTAGAATCTTTTTTTGTTATTGTTATTTTTTATTGTACAGATGGGGAACATACGAAAAAATCATTTGCAATACAGCACTATAGCAATAAATAAAACCTTTGTGAAGCTTCTAATGTTGCATTTTTGTTCAGAGGCATTGATTCAATTTTATGATGATTAACAATTAATAATATTTTATATACTAAATAATACATTCTAGTGTGTTCAATTACATTGTAGGGTGTCTCTGTTATTTTTTGCCCACTGGAACAATGATTACATAATGAAGTAGGCCACGCATTTTTTAAAACGACATTTGCAACATTGAGAAACCCAATGCACGTCACTGCACTAGGCTCCATTAGCTGTTATTACTGTGTTTGCTACTGGGATGTTTGTACCATTATGAACAGAGCCTGTGGTCACTATTGATTTTGTAGCCCAGTGTTCTGGATTGTTCTGTACTTTCTGTTATGAGGCCTTGCTCAGTGAAATGGCTGCTGTGTCACAACTGCAGTTCTGTGTGTGTGTGTGTGTGTGTGTGTGTGTGTGTGTGTGTGTGTGTGTGTGTGTGTGTGTGTGTGTGTGTGTGTACGGCTCAAACATCACCTGCCCCACACCAGAATAGAACAAGTCTGTCAGCTTCTGACCTTGACAGAAACAACTTTAATGTCAGGCTCTGCCCTCTAGCAAGACATTGTGTGTAAGGATTTGTCAGTTGGGATGTTAAGCTGTGTCCCAATGGAAACTGTGTTTGTGTCTGTCTGTCTGTCTGTCTATACTTGGGGGGTGGGGGGGTGTCGGGGTGACATAGTAAGTCTCAACAAATCAGGGGCATTTACTCCACAGTATAAACTTGTACAACTCGAAAAGTGCGCACATGCACATTTATAGACAGATACACGCTGAACTGGACTTTTATTTCTTTACTGTGCTGCAGTTTGAGTAACTGTGATGGAAGATTCAGGCCGACCGGTCTGTGTATCTGTTTCTTGGCTGCATATTTTTGAACTTTAACATTAACATTTACACCCACACACTTAAACAACTCCAAGTACAGTACAGACAAACAATTACACTCTCTATCAATCTCTCTCTTTCGCTCAGTCTCACGCACACACACACACGCACACAAACAGAAGCAATTGTGCATGCAAAAAAAATGTAAATTATTGAATTAATGAACACACCAAAACCACTGTGACCATGCACACACACATTTTCGACCATGCAAACATATGCGCACATGCAGCACATAGACATCTACATTGACTCACACATACACGAACACAACAATTCTGAATATTGTTTGCACCAGTAGCATCGTCACCCACTCCCAAAATCCCATGCCTCCCTCCACTGCTCAGTTTTGATCGCTACCTTTCCCTCTTGAAACATGAAAGAAGATGATGATGTCTCTCTGAAAATACATGTCTCCAGGCCACACACATACACACACACACACACATAAACACACACACAGATTCTGACCTTCAGTGTCAACTCGCAATTAAACCTCAGAGGGGCTCTCCAGTCTTACAAGGATGCTAGACATGGGAGGAGGCATGGCTGGCAAGACACGAGTGTTAACCCTAATCTGAACTGAACTGCTTGCTGGTTAACCTGCTGCTGTAGAGCACCGCTTCATGTCACCGCCGGCCAGCCAGTTTCTCCCTGCTGCAGTGATCCAGTTAGCTACTGCTGGTGTCTCGGCTTTTCTGTCACAACACACGATCCGAATTCCAACGCTATAGTGAGAGAGGTTAGCTAAGATGCAAAAGCCAGCTTCAGTGTTGTCTGTTGACCTTGGACACCTGAGCTAACATAATACAGGCTAAAACTTTATCTGCCTCAGAAAAAATAGCAGCAGAACAATGATTGTATGAGAGTTTACTGCTATTCAATCTGTATTCTTTCCATCTCCAGACAATCAGAGATCTTTGTCATGTGTCAGGTGGCTCTACAGTCAGACTGGCTTTGACTTTTTCCGAGCTGTGATAATGTGGGTGATAAATCGTTCTGAAAGGCCACAGATGATTTGAATGAAAATTAAAAGCTGGAGTTATCTTTTCATAAAGTCTGACAGTAGTCTGACACATCATCTTTGATTTTCTTTGTTGTATGTTAGGAAAGATGGGTTTGTTTTTCAGAAGTTTTCTCATGATTTATTGGGCTGAGAAGGCACTTCATGCAATTTTCTTGCCTCCTGCTGCTAATACACTGAGTGCCAGGGGAGAGAGAAAAAAAACAATTAAGGATGGATGAAATGGAAAACCTCTACCTCATTTTTAACATAGAATTATCAATTTGCAGTCAGACTGGGAGGTTTTTTGTTTGTTTTTTTCAAGGAGAATTTTCAACCTAGTTGGTTCTTAAATTCAAGACAGTCATAATTTATTGCAATGCATTTACCAGAGAGTTCTTTTTTTTTTTTGCTCAAATCATGGCATGAATCCCATCCATCAGCTCAGGAAACCAGTAGAAAACACCAGGCTCCCTCACAGGCCCCGCTGACATATCAGTAACATGATGACGGTGCAGTGTTTGCGCTGTCACAGCCTTTTTTTCCCCAAGGTCTTTTGAGTAGTATAATCAGGACATTGTAGCATTCATTGCAGTAATAGTCTAATTAACCGGTTGATGGATCTGGTGGGTTAATATCATTTAATATCACCATGAAAAGATTTCATTGAAGTAAACATGTTTTATGAATCCACATGTTTTTACAGCAAGTCATTTTACAGAGTAAAAGGTTTATGATAAAATCATCATTAGTGAATACATTGAAAACACAGTTAGATGAGATTTCTCTATGAAAGAGAAATTATTAGTCAGTGTTTTTAAATGTTGTCAGAACTGATCTGAGATACATCATACTATAGATTAATGTGTGCTATTGTGGGTCATGACTTCAGTGTTTTTTGTATACTTATATATTATTATTTATATATGTATTTTCTAAAGGAGGGGTCACTCATTGATCCACCAACTGTCTCTTAACTCTCCCTGTTGCTAACCAGCTTTCCATTTCGAAACTCCAGTTTTTTCCATAGGTTATATGTAATCTTTTAGCGTGCAATCCGACTGAGATAGCAAACAAGTAGATGGTGCGTTTCGGCGACAATAAAATCACAGTTATCACAGTGATAGACCTCAATACGAGAAAAGATCGTTTCATTTCAAAACATTTAAAAACATAATTTGAATTTCTATTTATTCATTTTTTATGATTAAATCTTTTCACAAAATGGTACTGTTTTGCAAATGGTTTGTCGGCCCATTTAAGATACCTGCACAGTCTAGCAGAGGCCCCAGCCCACCGGTTGGGAACCACTGTTCTAAGGTATATATATTCAAGTGACTGAAATGTGTCTGAAAAAAGCTGAGAGTTGATTTCATTTAAACTGTCTTCGGCCGTCATACTCTGTCAGGATATAATTGATGCCATTGTGTTGAGTGGAGTTAGTAGAAGAAAATGTTAACACAACGTATCTGTCATTAGCTCCACTGTGATGCAAAACTTACAGCATGAGAACACAACATTAGTTCTGTTTTATGAACTGAATTACAGTGTAGTTTCTCTCTTTTTCACTCTGTTTCACTCCATCCCTGTGCATCAATGATTGATAGCATTATTTATAAACCCTGCACCATACATTAATCTTGAAATCTGTAGCAATAGTATAAACAGTACATATCTACTTACAAACATGACTGTGCTGCAGTCCCAAACCACATAGTGGTTTCTCATAAGACAGAATATAGAACTGTTTATGTAAAATCATTGTAAATAAGTAACACAGGATTACAGTAAATTATTACTCATGTTAATAGTCAATAATAGTCAATCACACCATCATAGTTTCTCCTCAGATTCTGATTTAATAGAAGGAGTCAAATTCTGTAGAACCATCAATGTAGATTTCAACGTCAACTTCAGGAAGTTATTAAGTATAATCGCTGGCAGCATTACAAATAACTGGGACATTAGTCTGATGGACTAATGCACTGCGACAGGAGCAAAGCCTGTGAAAGCCTTATGCAACAGATGATACAAATCCCTTTGTTTCTTTTTGTATAATTGACAGCTTCATGCAGCTCTCTGCATACTATGACCTCCACACAAGTCTCAACGAAAAAAAAATGTCACAGGGTTATGTGAACGAGAGTTTCAGATGCAGAAACAACTGTTTAGGTTGCACTAAAAAAAGTCAGTTTTTGGTGATATTCTATAGCTTTCCTATTGTCAACAAACCCCAAGAAAAGAAAAAAACAATGAATTGATGCTACTAACAGTTTTTTTTCTCTGCAGCCACAGCCTGATATAGTTTGTTCCTCTGTGCCACATTAAAATAGCACTGACACGTTCCTTTATTACAATGAATACTCACCACAGCCCCAAATGCATGTTAATCTGAAGCTGAAAATAGTCCCCCACAAATGCACAATTTACCAATGTTTGCTAAAAACTAGGAAATCACTTAACCTGTTTCAAAAAGTGAATAACTGTTATATTATTGTAGATCAGTTTCAGTGTATTTGTTGGACAATAAGTATCAAGAAACTGCAGAGCAGAAATGCCAAACGAGGTTTGAGCTTATTTAGAAACAGTGTCACAGTTGTATATTTTTTCCATTAGAGAGGTTGATTTATACTAGGGCTGCGCGATGTGACTTCAAATCAATATCATGATTATTTCAAACTTTTACCTCGATTTTAATTAATGAACAATTACTTTTGCACTTCTCGGTTTCTCTCTGTCTTTTGATCCATGCACTCTTCATATTCGCCAATGTGATTGTGTTCCAAGTGATGAAACACATTGGTGGTGTTACCTTTGGTAGCTATCCATGTTGCATTCACCACTGTCTGGTAGTGGTGACTGATACGACGCAATCAGGAGGCCAGGCGAGTGTCTGCATTTCCGTTTCTGCCCATCCACACTACAACGCAACCCTGGAGTCTTGGTTTTAGCGGCTAAAAAACTAAGGATGACTAAACACGGGGTTGTATTTTTAAAACTAAGTCGGTGAGAGGTTTGGTTTAGGTTCATTGCACAGCCCTGTTTTTTTACACTATAAAATGTCCCACTCATTATGTCACAATTTGAGGTAAAAAGAACAACAAATCTACAGAATCTATATCAAGATTGTTTGTTTAGGTAAAAAAAAATGCTCTGATCATGTAATAAATGAAGAAAGGATGTTGAAAGGATTCAGAGAGCTGTGAATGAGGGGATGAGGAATCTGGCTTATTTGAGGATAATGAGGAAAATCCCTAAAATCATTAGATGGTGATAAGCGATGATGACACAGTAATGGTGATTAAGATGATCATGACGAAGACAGTTCTGGGGATCAGAATGATGAGATTTCTGTTCTTTTTCTGCGCTGATGTTAAAAACAAATATGGCTGTTGGTGCCATCTGGTACCTTATGGTATGTGAGGGGGATTAGTCACGCTAAACATAAACTGTCTCTGGGAATTCCCTTTGTCATTTCAACATTAACACAGCCTTCCAACAGCGAGTCCTAGACTATTTTCCATCTGCATGTATTTCCTCTTCAGGAGCACATTTCCAATTTCCTTTCATCCTCAGCCTGACACTTGGCATGTCAGCACTTTTAATTGATAGAGGATTTCATTGGGTGATACAGATCCACTGCCCTCACACATGCGCACACACACACACACACACACACACACACACACACACAGGCACGCACGGCTGAGCTAAATTGTTGAATATCTGCTACTTGCTAATATTTTCTTTGTTTCTCACGGTGAAAGAGTCGCTATAATTCTTCCACACACCGTTGCTTTATGGAATTTCACGGACAGAAGAAGAGAAATTTCATCTGTCGCTCTCTACGTGTATTTAGGATTATTGTTTTATGAATATTATCTCTTTTTCTGGAATTTCAATTAAGTATGCAGATTCCATGGCGATTGGATTCAAAGTCAGTCAAGATTTAATGGTTTCCTTTTATTAGCTTCCGACAAATTGCCTTTTTAGTGGAAAGAGCATCTGCATTATTCATTTGTGAAAGAGCAAGCGTTTATGAGTTCATCTAGTTTAGATGAGCTAAGCGACCAACAGCGGGACTTCGGATGACTCATCACGGGAGGATGAAATACTGTGTGTGTGTGTGTGTGTGTGTGTGTGTGTGTGTGTGTGTGTGTGTGTGTGTGTGTGTGTGTGTGTGATGAATCTCATCTGACCCCCTGACCTCTTGCTTTCTTGTCATGGATGTGTAGGTGATCCAGCGCAGGGAGGACGGCTCTGTCAACTTCTTCAGAGGATGGGAGTCCTATCGGGAGGGATTTGGCAAGATCACGGGTGAACACTGGCTTGGTAAGTGGCTCAGTTGTGTGTGTGTGACAGAGAGAGTGTGTCTGTGCGTTCTTGGCAACACATGACTCATGTACGGCGGCCTGCACTACAGTGCCAAGCCAAACCCTGGAAAGTATATTTTCACGCAGTGTTGGTCAGCTAGAGTTATCGCCCCATCAACAACACAATGACAGCCAGTGTGACATGAAATCACAAGTGCAGCACTCAATGCAGAGAGAAAACACAACCTCACCCACCACAGAGAGTGAAATAGCTGATCACAGCCAGCGATGGCTCAAGATAAAGAGACGTCCAAACAGAGGCCGACAGACAGAGGTTAGACGCTGTTGGCCTTTTATATCATCAAGCATTCAGTAATAAATGTAGTAGGCTACTGTGACAATGAGAATCGCTTCAGTGACTGCGGATATGGCAGCAAATTTTAAAAAAAATATATACTTTACAGGAGCTGTCCGTTCAGCACCACAACATCACGACTCAAGCCAAGAGACCAGCAATTCAATTACAATATTTTTATATTTCACACGACAAACACATCAACAGTGTAAATTCCTTGTTTTTTTAACCTCACAGCTTTCTCACGGTTGCCTTCTGCTTAAAAATTTTATTTTATTTTTTCTACGTGCTTGTCCAAATCCTTGTATTTCTCGCTGGCAGCATGACACATTAGTCCACGGCTCCCCTCAAATTTGACAGGGAAAAGAATGCCAACAAAAGAATGAATTCAACTGTGAAATTATCAACTTTTTCAAAGCCAAATCCCCCGTCTTCACACCACTTCTCATTAAATGTACCAAAATATTTCTTCTCAGGGGCGGCGGTGGGGATGGGGGATACTCTTCAGCACCATCATGGTCGTTTTTGTGGCTTTTCTTTAGCTGCCTGCTCTTGTGAATGTTGCTCTTGTGGCAGCGATGGCACTCACAAGATATCAAGGACACGTTGATTGAATTAGACTTTCATATGGCATATGACACACAGCTCGGTGTGCTTTGATAAGAAAGTTCAGTCAGCAGTCATAGGGAAAACACTAGGGTAATCAGCTGTTTCATATTGTATGCATTGCTGATCACAAATTCTGGTCTGTTTACACAAAAACACCAGTCCTAGAAATAAAATAAAAAAAGCTGAGCATTTGCAGAAATGTTATTCCCTGAGTAAGTTTGGGCAGCCAAGTGTTAATGAGCTATCACCATGGTAAATATGCGTGTATCTTAAAAACCTCTAATCACGGTTCAGACCGGGAAGTGGAGCTTGAAGAAGTCTATTTCTGTAAACGGTCAAGGTCATGAACGTGCCATACCACAGCTGAGATGCTTTCCTATCAACAGCACTCTGGATTAAAGCACTCTTGCGCGCGCACACACACACACACACACACACACACACACACACACACACACACACACACACACTGTAAGAGCAGCAAACATTCACGTTAAAACTAGATTACGCAAGAGCACAGTGCAAACACTCCTGGGTTTTTCCTCAAGGAAATAAAAGTAGCATCTGACAGAGGATATGTAAAGTTTGATATATTTAGATCTAAGGCTGCAACTAACAATCATTTTTTATTAACAATTCATCTGACGATTGATCTCTAGATGAATTGATTGTTTGGTTTATGAAACCTGTGAGATCCCAACAGCCCAAAACCCAAAGAGAGTTCAATCTCCTGCAACAGAGACGTCACAGTCGACGAGCTGGAACCATCACC
>NW_019525248.1:954958-1017863 GCF_002814215.2 Seriola lalandi dorsalis
CACACACACACACACACACACACACACACACACACACACACACACTGTAGGAGCAATACTGTGCATCTATGAGCAGCTCAGCCCCCTGCACGTGCACCTAATATTGTGCAATAATGACTTCACTTGGTAAAGGATTTGTTTAATTTTGTGTGTCATCCCTGTTTATCACTTTTATTGCAGTCAAACCATGAAATTGTTTCATTCAGGCAATCTTATAAATAAATGTCTAATGAAGGAAACTGGAAACTTAATTGTAAGTACATGATTTTTAGATAGCAATGCCCTCGCAAACACGCTCAGAACAAACAGATCCTACAAGTAACATCTAAGTGAAGTCATTAATAAAACAGAGCATTGTATCACAACTAAACTGCATCAGAATTTAAAAAGGCCAATAGAAATTCATGATTTGTTCCTGTTGCCTGACACCTCTCAGACACGAGCTTCAGTAGTTAATTATTCACAGTATGCAAATAGGTTGGACTGCAAGTCCGGAGCAGCAGGTCTGAAACATCTGGGGCTGTAATGGTATATCTAATATTAGCTGGGACTGCATGGTTTTGGGTGCTTCATCACCTCCACCACCCTGTGTCCTTGCTCGACACAGGGACGTGTGTATGTACTGTATAGAGTTTTAGAGTTTAGGTGAATTAATGTAGATCTAGGCCTCTTCGCTGACCTGAGGCCATTACTGAGTGCAGCCCATAATAAAAAAACGTGGTTAGAGTGCCAGCCAGCTCTCCCTATGGTATGCTGTAGGGACATGGTGGGAATATGGAAAGCCCTGGATTTAGCTGAATGAATTTGAATGAGCCAGCAGGCTACTTTGAACCTTTCGGAGTACCCTTGCTCATTCAGGGTGTGCTGTTGTCTCGTTACCCCCATCATCGATTACCCTCAGGGCAAAAATGAAAAATGGATTCCTGCTTGCCTGCAGCCTGGAAAGAAATTCGTTGCAGCTACCTCCCCCAGACCAACACTGCTCGCTAATGCCATCCACCACCTCCGAGGGTCTGTGCATCTCTCATTATCTTAATGAGCCACTTAAGGATTTTTGTTATATGTATTGCAAATTTGATGATAGCGACAATAATAGAATTAACAAATTTTTATGAAAGTTGCTGCTGTCACTCAATATAACAAACCTATAAAGATGTGCAGGATGACACATTAAAAAATATGAGATAATTCAGAGCATGCTTGGTACAACATGCATGAGACTAGTGATCTAAACTCAATTTAGCACCAGAGAAGGAGCCAGTTCGGGGGAAAATCAATAAAGACATCTTTTCATTCTGACAGTTTGTCAGCTTACGTGTTAATTAGATGAAGTACTCATAGATTTTAATTGGGGTGTCAGTTCTATTGAGAGTAATTGCAACAGTCTCTCTCACTTGGAAAAGGATTCATTCTACTTCTATTTATGATAAAAACCACTAGTGCATCACTCTGATTTAAGGCCATCTGAAGTTGCTGTATAATGATGAAGGTATGGTTTTATAGTCAGGTCTGCAACTTCACTTTCTGTTTATATGCGGCAGGTTGCTCGCTGTGATGAAAAGCATGACTCTTTGATTTGGCACCTGTTTTTTTTTTTTTTTTTTTTTGTATTCCTCTTTAAATTGAAGGGCGCCGTGAATCCTTCGTCTGCATTTTCGTTGTTACATTTTATGTCAGGCAAGCAAATAGCAAATATAATTTGGGTCCTATGGTTCAACAGAAAGATGTATTTTCATCCTGCTGTGTGTGTGTGTAAGTGTAAAGACATAACATACTGCTGAATAATCTCTCCCAATGGAGCATGTATAAAGAGCATAAAACTGGGTCAAGGCAGTTTCATTGTCACCATCAAATCTATTAGACACCTGGCCTCCGAGGCTGATGTACACTTGTCTACCTGTAATATATGTCCTGAAACTCTTTAATGCTGTCCCAAAGAGACTAACCTAGTTTTCCAGATGGCCTATTACATATAATATAACTTGGTCTGTAGTGTTGAAAGTACTTCTTAAATCCTGAAGGTAAGGGATTGGAATTTTGTCATATTCATGTCCTCTGTCCTGGCTATAAACTGCAGCTATAATTTATTCTTGTGTACGAAACAAAATGTAACAAAAACTCAAAAGGTGTCACTTTAGCTTATTGTGGAATTATAGAATAACGATTTATGGTTGACACAACAATTTACAGTGATATCTTGCCCTTTCTTTTTGTGAAACCTATCATCAGGGGAATGACATTCAGGAGAAATGTTTCAATGTTTTGAAGTGTCAGAGAGTTTATTTGATTTTTTTTTTTTTGTTTAGAAAGTCATTTGACCGCAACAAGTGGTGCTATTTATGTAGCATTAAAATTGCCACACACATAAACACTGGCCAGATGTCATCAAACGCACTGTGATCTCAAGCTGGTGACGACATTACTAGTAAAATTTAACACTTGCCTGTTATGTCCATTAAGTTGGAGGTTACATATGATTTTCTCTTAATTGACCTGATCTTAAGCCACTGGTCCACGATCTCGTCCATCTCGTTTGAAAGGCTACTTATAACTGGTGAAATTTAGCACAATCCCAGGGAAGGCTAACTCTTAGCTTCATCCACATTCCCTTTCAAATGCCACACTGATCATTTTTTATGTAAATCGAAAAACAGCCGGTTACATTGCTGTAAGTCCAACAACACTGCAAAACAGCCAATTTAAATAATGCTTGAATTTACATATGAGTTTATTTAATATATATATATATATATATATATATATATATACAATATACAATAACAATTCATACTCGCTAGTAGACTTTGTGGCCACCCACAGACAGTTTGAGAAACACTGAATTTAAAACATGATATTGTAATGAATTTACTTGTGGACCATCGACTGATCTAAACAGATTCATTTCAGTTAAATTAAAATGACGTCAGTGTTATATGTTTACTGAATCCTGATTGAAAGAAGCACAATGTTTTTTTTTAGTTTACTTTTTTCATGGGAAGAAAAAGAGAAACCCTTAAAATTCCTGAGCAGTTCTCAATTTTAATAATCAGTGGAGCATTAACAGCTTAATCAATGCCTTTAAATGGAATTCGAGCTTTTTGGTGGCTCCCTCTAATGAGAATTCATATTCATGTGTTGTCATACCAACTGGACTGGATTTCTATTATCCATTTGTTTGTATTTACAATAGAAAGAAAGTTTGTCTTCCCCCCTTTAATTCAGTTTTTTTTTAGTTCTTTTCACACTGCAATCTTCTCGCCGTTGGACAATCTGTTTCTGTGATCAATACACATTTAAAACATGGAGAGTGTCACTTAAAGGCACTGCAACCACAAGAATCATAGAGTAATCTAACAAAGAAAAGCTCAAACTTGAAAGTAAAAGCTTAAAATCCTGTTCTGAAATCAAATTTTTTAACATTTCAAAGATCATCATTTATAATTCCACTGAAGCAAAAGGAACAACACACAGCGCCATTTTTGAAGTATTTCAGGAAAACAAACTGTTGAGCCCTTATTATCATTTTGACACCGTATTTGTCACACGCAGGGAGGTTTAAGGGGGCTGTAGTTTCAGAAGCCGCCGGCCTCTGCATGGGAAGCAGCAGGGAGAATATGCTGGTGCTGCTAAAGCTCCAACCATGGGAGTTTAAGAGTCTGCTCATGAGTACATAACTGATGATGAGCCTTTGCTCTCTGGGCAATAAAACAGACAAACTCCTCAACAGAACCAGCAAGATCTCCTCACTGTCTGTTACGCTTCACTCACATAAACCTGGTGAGCTGAATCAACCATGGACATGACAGTATACTGCATCCTCCTGGCTTTCTCCTCTAAGGAGTGGGTCGCGTACGTGAGCTGGTGTATCAGGGAAATTAGGAGAGACAGAATCTGCTTTTATATCAGTGAACAGTGTTAAAGAAAATCTGTTGCCCACACCTTCAAGCTCTTTTCATAAACACTAATCCGTTTTATTCACCACCGGAGTTTTTCCTCCTTTATTCTGCCCAGTGTTTACATCCCGCCTCAAGCCTGTGTGAGCGAGGCGCTGCAGTGCTTGGCTGACCAGATAACCAGTTTGGAGCAAGAACACCCAGACTCTCTTCTCATTATTCTGGGGGATTTTAAAAGAGCGAACCTCAGCAATGAACTGCGCAAATACAGACAGTATATTAAGTATCCCACTGGGAACAGAAACACACTGTCACATGGTATTAAATGGGTGCTTACTGCTCCGTCCCCCATGCGGCTTTTGAACCTTCGGATCGCTCATCTTCTCCCGGCTCATAGGAAACAGAAACTAAAACCCACAGAGCCCCGTAGTAAACTCTGTGGGAAGATGAGCCAACAATCTGATTGAGCTTAGCGACAGTAAATTTGTGAGGTGTCAGCACAGATGGTGAACATGTGTCCCTAGCAAGACTTTAAAGTACAGCAATTAGAACAGTTTTACAGCCAAAGTCAGGCAGCTTCATCAAGCCGAGGATAAGGGCTACAGCAGCTGAAAAGAAATTAGAGCACACAAAAGGAGCTATGGTGAAAACCTGAAAAAAAAAAAACAAAGCATCCTCCCTGGCTACAAGTCAATTTACAACTGCTACTGATTTCCCTTCACCCAGCAATTTAATCTGCATGCTGTATCAGTGAAGAGGATGTCTTCTCTTCAAGCACAGATGGCATCTCATGTTTCAGTCTGAAGGCCTGTGGTGACCAACTGGCTCTCGTCTTCACACAGATCTTCAACAGATCATTCAATCTGTGTGACGTTCTCTCCTGTCTCAGATGCTCCAGACTCATATTGTTCCTTCATAACAGGAACAACGACTACAAACCCAAAGTCTTAACATCTGTGCTAGCAAAACAAAAATATTTGAAAAAGAGTGTTGGCCCACCGAAACCACATCACAGGCCCCCTGCTGGATCCCCTGCAGTTTTCCTACTGGGCAAACACGTTGGTTAATGAAGCAGTCATTATGGTGCTGCACTCTATCCTGCAACATTTCTACTGCCTGCAGAGTTACTGTATGCAAGTATCCTAGTTCTTGTCCCAGAACTCAAAACTCACTCTGTAAACTCATATACAGTCTTCCAGCTCTACCTACCTATCTCCAACTTCCTGAGAGACAGGAAATCAGATCAGAAATCAGAATCGCTTTATTTGCCAAATGTAAACAGTAGACAGGAATTTGACTTGGTGATAACAGCACAAGAGGGCAGGAACAAGCAAAAACACACAATTAAAACAACATAAAAACTGAAGTTTAAGTATAAGGCAAAAAGTTACAAGAAATACGACATAAAAATAGAGGGATGACAGTAGTACAATATTAATAAATATAAATAAAATAATAATAAATACACTTATACTGTATATTATTGCACGGTTAAGTGTTGCGGTTTTAAGTTCAGGTGTATTGCACAGATTGGGTGCAATTGGGTGACTAGGATGGGTTGTTGAGGAGAGTGATAGCACCCGGAAAGAAGCTATTCCAGTGTCTTGTGGTCTTGGTCCTGATGGATCAGAACCTACGGCCGGATGGGAGCCTTTTGATGAGGCAGTAGGCTCGGTGAGTTCGGTCCGCCACCAACCTGATGGCCCGTTTCCCGGCCCTGGTGTCAGGCAGTACACGCATAGGCAGCTGCTCCTGGCCTGTGAGCCTGGTGGCTGTGCGCACAGTGCGGTCCAGACTGTGCTTGGTGTGGGCAGTGGCTGCAGGGTACCACACAGTGATGGAGGAGGTGAGAACACTCACTCGATGGTGGCTCTGTAAAACTGGGAGCGAACCTTTGGGGAGACATTCATCTTACGGAGCAGCCTGAGGAAGTACATCCTCTGGTGGGCTCGATGACATTGGATGAGTGTGTCTCCCACTTCAGGTTGCAGGTGATGGCGGTGTCCAGGAACCCAGGAAGCAGCTATGGGAACGTACATCCAGTTCTGGTTTTTCTGGGAGGTGTTTCCCTCTCACTGCTCTTTTCCTACTATACAAACTGCTGCACCTCTGGAGACACTGATCTTTCAACAACTCAGCAACACGGTGGCTGCCATGGAAACTTTCAGCTTTTACTTCCCTTGCCAGCTGAGGAATCCTACACACCTGTGGTTGGGTACATTCTGCCTATTTATATGAGTCTGATTCAGTTAAGCAGGACAAGAACAGACTACAACAGACACATCACTGGCACCAACCTGACTACCACCACCTGAGTCAGCAGACCCCTTCAGCCTCGGCCTAGAATTGTTTGACTCCTCCTTCTCGCAAGTGCTTGAGATTAAAGGTCTTTGATGAACTGTTTATACAATCCCACATTAACCTTGTCCTGTAGGATTTCCAGGCATTACTGCCCACTCCTGCAGATGTGCCATGATATTCCTCCCTAATCTTGTGGAGATTCTTTTCACTGTCGCCCACAATACAGTTTTTCTGCTTCTGAAAATCTGTTTGCCCCATCCTGCAAGACACATGTAGTCTTTATGGATTGTTTTAATTTAAAACAAAAATGCTAATACAGTCACTCAAGTGTTTAATAAACCAGCTGTAGAGTACATGAACTGAATATAAGCCTTATTAAATCCCTTTAAAAAAAACAGCGTCAGCCTGAGGCAGTGGGGAAAAGTAGATGAAAATGTTACGGATCGTGTCCTTGTTTTTTTGACAGTTTATGTCATTTCCCATAGCAAGAGATGCAAACCAGATGCTATAACATCAGACTTCAGAGCAGCAGTGATAATGTTGTTGTTTTACTTCAGATTTGGCTCGCAGATTGCACTATTGAAAAAAGAATGTACTAATGTTTAAACAGAATTTATTTTCCCAGTTGCACAAAGAGAGAGAGAGGGAGGGCGAGGAAACAATAGAAAAACAAACTGAAGCTAAACTTAATTTGGTTCCATATGTGGAGGCTCTCATATTTTCATACATGAACTTTCACCAGGTGATGATGACAGGGTAAATGGATCTGCTCTGGTTCCCGTAGCAGCCCTCTGATTCAGATCTCTGTGCTCCGAAATAAGCAGACACAGAAACAGTAATGAACAGATAACTCAGCCACAAGATGTCTCAAAACAGCATCTGCCCAGTACTATAATGCCATCTCCCGTGCACATAACATTCAACTTGCTGTGCAACTGGAAGCGACTGTTTAAAGCTGTAAGCCTCAATTCATTCATTCATTCATTAGCTTATCCTTTTAGGGTTGTGGGGGGGCTGGAGCCAATCCTACACCCTGGACAGGTGACATATTGATAGAGACAAATTGACGCTCACATTCACACCAATTTAGAGCTGCTAATTAACCTAACCTGCATGTTTTTGGACCTGGAGGACACCCACGCAGGCACAGGGAGAACTCCACACAGAAAGGCCCAGAGCCCAGAAGCTTCTTGCTGTGAGGCGACAGTGCTAGCCACTGTCCCACCGTGCCACCCTTATATATCAGTTACACATTGTTATTCATTCTAACCTTCCTTGCACTGTCATGCACTATGGTGCTTCCTGTATATACAGTTGCCATTGAGACCAGAACCCTGTATTTACAGTGTTCTTGACCTGAATACAGCAAATATTAGTCTGCCTTTTATCATTTATACTAAATAACTAGGCTGAAACTTGTTGGTCTGTTTGTTCATTTGTGCCTGTCATTGCATTACACACATGGACAGACACTGACAACAGGAGTCAAACTCCTGAGCATGCAAGCATACTTGATCAATAACCTTAGTTCTGGCTCTTTTTGGTCATTAGCATATACATTCAATATAGGAAAGGTGATAGCCCAATAGGCCAAACAACTGACATTATTTTTCTATTATTAAGTTTCAGCCCCAGCAAATAACACACAGTTTTTCTCTTTGAGTATTTAGTGCTTCTCCTTTCACTGAGGATGCCCAGAGCATGTCATATCATATTTTTGTGATCGTCCTCAGCAGTGCGAGAGGGGAAACAGTGTAATAAGACCCATGTGTCTTGACTCGCTCTGCCTGGAAGTTGTCCTCTGTCTGAAGACTTCCTTGTTGTGATTTAACATTCCTCGGCTGACTGCCTCATTAAGGATACACTCGCAGCTGCCAACGGAGAAGAAACAGCAAAGCAAACCTTTATTTTCCTCCTCCTACAGTCTTTTCTCCTGCCTGTCACTAAAATTGCACAAAATTCTGCAGAAAATAACAGTGTTAACCACTTTACACACTGCTCACCTTTTAACAAGTGGGGCATATGCGAGTGCTATAATTGAGCTCTTAGCCAGCCCCAAGTATTGTAAGCTCATGTGATTACAGGGAGGTGAGCCACGGAGAATAAGACATTTGCGTGTTTGTGTGTGTTTACAGTGAGACTGAGGGTGCAGATGGGAGCCAGACAGGGGGATGACTATAATTTGGAGATGGGTCTTTCACAGGCTTGGCTGTCTGCGTCAGTCCTTAGGGAGTGAGGGACTCTTCAGATGTAAAAGGCAGCCTGAAAGGACTGAGGAGAGGAAACAGTGTTAGTATAGTGGGTCAGAAAAATAGGAAAGTAAAGTTTTCAATAAATTTTTTTTTTTTTTTTTTAAACTGTAACCACGTCTTGTAACTACACCACTGCTCCATAAGTAACAATGACAAACACACCCACACCCATCTGTAGTGACTCATACACATGGTAAACTAATGGTAATTGCCCAACATGTCGGCTGTCTCTTGTTCACCGCTTCATTCCCTTCGTTTCTCTCCTGCCCCTGGTTTCTTCATCTCCCACCTATGTTTCTCAGATCAATGTGAAACACCACAGTCTGTGGCAATTAACTCCCAGCCTGTGGAAGCAATCAGAGCTTAGAGGAGCAGAGGAGCCACACACAGTAGGGGAACCCATTCATCTTAGGTCTGGAAAAGAACGTATACCATCACCACACACAAACACACACGAGAACGAACATACAATGGGACTGAAAGAATAGATGTGTCTAGGCCAAAAAGTATTTATTCGCTTTTATCAATGTTCTCTGCATGGATGTGATATTTAAAGCTATTGAATACATTGTTATTCTTTTGAGTAGTTGGTGTCCCGGTGGTGACCACTGCAAAACCGAACATGATAATGCAGTGATTTACCTGCCATTGTTAGGAACTCTTTGAACCACCAGTTTCAAGGTGGTTGATCATTGTCTGACATCTGCTACACTGCATGGTGGACAGTCGTGTGCTGTGCCACCAAAATCTAATGTGATTCACACGTTTAAAAAATGTAGCAATGCAGCCGCTCTGCATATTTACCTTATACAGCTTTTTCTTTACTTTTTTTTTTTTTTCCTTTAACTTCATTCTACCTAATCTTTTTCTTTCCCATGGACCCATGCACAAACACATCCTTACACACATTTATCCTCCACAGCTTTCCTCTACCACAATGCAGCATCCTGAGATTTGTATTTATATTCTTGTCACGCAGTAGAAAACCTAAAGAGGACTATATCCGCAAAAGAGAGCACAAATCAAAGCACATCACAATTCCTGTGAGAATGACGGCCCATTTTGCCTTACTTTGTATTTTCTTTTTTTTTTTCTATTATTTTGTGTATGGACCCTCAGTTCTGTGCAATTGAAATAAGCCAGGGAAGGTCAGCATGACAATGAAAAGAAAGGCCAAGGGTTTGAATAAACATTCAGTCATACTCATGGGGACCATTCATAAACAGCCTCCTGCCTCTCAACCTTTACTGAACATAACCTTGAGGTCCAAGATGAGATTAGATCACCAACCTGCAGAAACATCGACAGCCGCACTGATTACTCTGAAAACATATCTGTTCAGAGAGACAGAAGAGTAAAAAAAAAAAGCTGAAACAATTGCTGTAGATGTGCCATGACCCCTGTCAATAGTTCATCTGTAAAAATCTGCCAGACACTCCAATCACTGTGTTGGTGCTTCTTCTCTCAGCCTGGCAGCAGTACCACCGACAGCAGCAAGGTCAAGGGTCAGTACCTTTCGCCACCCACAGGTTAGCGGAGAGAGGGGGGATGGAATGCCGATCGATTGTTCTTTGGGAGATTTATTACTCCAGCCTCTAATAGATAGGCGATGCTTCTTCCTCATTTAAAAGCTTTAATTTACCCAGCTTTACCATGTCCATGCAGTGTTTTGTAAAAATACATTACATATTGAGACACTGAGGGGGTTGAACGGAGAGGACAGGTGAAGAAATTCGAAAGATGATGAGTGCAGAAAAATCAGTGAAGTAGCTGGAAAAGGAAACAGATGAGCAACGTTAGCGAGGATTTGTGGGCGATTAAGTCAAGGCACACTGGAGAAGGGGAGAGCAGTGGTTAAAGAGGGAGAATATCCAATAGGCTGTTAGGAAGGACAGGAAGCACAAATGGAAGGGTGGAGCGAAAGAAGGGCTAAACATAAACGAGTCATTTAAGAAAAGTTATATTTGATATTCTTATACCACTGTATGAATACGTATTCTTGCCAGGGGTAATGTATTAGATGCACAGGTACAAGCATTAATGTGAAAAATAAGCACAAGCTTCTATACATGCACGGCCACAGTGTGCAAGAGAGGCTGATGTGAAACTGTGTAGAGTCAATAAAGGCTGCTAACTTGCAGGAAGGTCACAGTTTGGAGAAACTCTGCAGAAGGCTCTACACAGTCTCCCCCTGAACTCTCTCTGTTCCCGTTAGAGGGAATAAATAGCCTCATTATTCCGCCAGGCGCTTACCATCAATCCCTGTGTGTCACTTCCATTGTTTCTAAAAAAACTCCCATCACTTTGTTGTGAAAACTCTTCATTCTGTCGGCTCCTCACAATAGTTCCCTAAACCATATTGCAAGAATTATTGAACATTTGAAATATTTGCACAATATAATTTGCCATTTGTCTGTTGTACAATGTGGAACTAGTCCTGCTTTGTTCTGCCTGAGCAAGCAAATATTAAACTCAAAAGAGCTGGTTACAGCAGGTGACATTCGACTCTCCAGACTCCACTAGATAAACAAGTTGTCAGTTTATATATCCCACAACATATCAGTTTGCTCTTTTAACTCTGAGCTATTTAGCTGGAACCCTTTTTACAATTCATTAGCCACTCACATCGTCATGTCACCGCTGTATTTACAAAGCATTGCTAGAATTACTCTTGATGTAGAGAATATTTATTATAAAAGATCCCAGCTCTCTTTAGCTGATATCTAAAGAGGATGTCAAAGCACTGTAGCAACACACAGCAACCAACGTTTATTCTACCATCTTGTGCTCATTCATACTCACTATTGAAAAATTCTGAAGTCCAGAATTCAAATTTTTAGATATTTATTTACATACAATACAGAAGAATTATTATTCTTCAGCATCTTCTGCTTGTAATCAGACAACATGATTTTTTGAATGCAACAGGTGAATGCTGAATCACATTTTTAATTATACTGGATCATCTTGTATAAGGATAGTATCGTAATGCTTTAACAACACCTGTAATAAGAAACCAGAAACCAAAGAAAAATAGCAAAATTTTACCAAAACATACATAATTTCACTAGTGACTTCATTTTTGCATGTGCAGCTCAGTCATTATTTGACTGAATAACATAACTGCATGATTTTGTGGAACCATTGACGTGGGGAATTCCCACCCGGCCAAATAATCATCCAAACGGACCTATCTATAACACATTTATTGTAAAGTTGTTGGACTGCACATTTCTCCCCTCACTGACTGTGGTTTTATTGGCTGAGTTACATTTTTAAAGGGCCACTGTGTGGGATTTAGTGGCATCTAGCGGTGAGGTGTCAGATTGCAACCAAGTGAATACCCCACACCCCTCCCTCTCCAAGCGTCCAGGAGAACATACGCTGGCCTTCGGGGTAACGTGAGCCAGTGTTTGATTTGTCCATTCTGGGCTACTGTAGAAACACGACAGGCTCGATTGCAGAGGACTCAGTCTCTATGTAGATACAAAGGACTCGTTGTAAGCTAATGAAAACACAACCATTCTTGTTTTCAAGTGATTTATACACTAATGAAAACATAATTATGAATACTATATTTCATTTCTGCCAATAGATCCCCCTAGTTCCTACACCCTGGTCCTTCAACCCACTTAACTCTACAAGACCATAATATATTCATTGTAGTTTCCATGCTCAGTCCACAATTATAATGTATCTGTAATTTGAGTTATTATCACTGAGAATAATATATTTTGTTCATAGTACTGTAATTCCATAATTGCAGAACCTTTCACAACACAGTTACAACATGTTGAGCTAAAGCAAAACAATGCTTATTGTGATCACCAAGAGATGACCTTGGCATCAGGAAAACAGTTGTTTTTTATGCCTTGTGCAGCTCTTTACAGTCAGTGTCTGCCCACACATTGTGCCCATGTGGCTCATACTGCGTGTTGGCTTTCCACCCTGCAGACATCCTCCCTCCAGCCGTGGCCCCTGATAATTATGATCGAGAAAACCATTTCATGGGGTAGTACAACCTCAGCAGTTTGCTAACTCTATGTTTAATTCTTCACTATGACACAGTGTACAATTTTAAAAGTGTTTCAGAGTGTTTCATATAATTGCTGCCATTATAACCGGCTTCTCATTTAAAAGGGCTTTACAAAGCTTCTGGATTAAATTGGTCTCTACTCACTTAATACTAGAAAAATCCTTGGAAACGTACAATACTATACGCCATAGATGCATGTAGATGATGTGTCTCTGAGGTCAAGAGTGTGGAGTACTTTACATTGTCACATTCTGGCACATTCTGGCACATTTGTGTGTCCTTTGTGCTGATTGAACAAACTTACTTTCATGTCCTTGAAAGAAGATGTTAACTTTCAGAATCATTTCCTATTTAGTTCTCTTAATAGGTTTGCCCTTTACAATTCATACTCACTTCACACATACCTACTGATCTGCAAATCCTGAAGCTGATAAAACAATATTTTATATTTTATACACATTTAACACACACTTTCAAATATGCATGAATATGTGCTACATGTGATCACTACTCTCCACTGACAAAAGTAGCAGAAATCTCCTACTCCCCATGGAATGCTTAAAGACTCTTAGTTACTACAGCATATGGCATTTTAAGTGTGAGTACATGTGTACATGTACATTAAATGCAATTTAAATGTCAATTAAACACACGCAACAGAGCACCAGTCAAAACATACCAGGGGAACTGATTGAGATGTGTGTGGAGCCCAGCTGTCAGGAAATACAGGAATATATGATATGATACCCTATCCCGCATGACAAAGAGCAATATAAACTACAATCCCCTGCAATCTATTATTTAGAGCACATGTAAGTGTTTTCAGTTTAAGCTCATCCAATACTGCATTCATATCCAATCAATTATTCAGGAGTGCGATTCCTCCTCAGTGAGTCCGACACACTGATGTTGGCCGTCCAGGGATCCAGTCTGCCAGCCAGCTGAGGCTCTGCCAATCAGCCCTGATGCTGACACAATGATGCCTCGGCCTCCAGTTCTGCCTCTGCTTTATTCAGGAGGGTATGTTGTCTCTGATTGGTGCGGCTGTACCCTGGCAGACACTCCATCTGCACTAGATTGCACTGCTGGAGTGGAGATAGCTGTAATTTGCAGCAATTCTGCCAGTAATTTCGATATGTATGAGGACCAGAGCAATTCGTAGCCCTCTCCACAAGGCCCAGGTACTTTATTTGATGCCTCTCATCCCCAGCCTACAGGTATATTCCTCCACCTCCCTACTTGTGCTGGTACCAAAGTCTGGTTTGGCTCAGCAGAAAAGGCTCTTTAAAAAATGGGAGGGGGAATTTTATTTTCCAGAAGATGTAAAAATTTATGAGTAGAATCTTCTCATAAAGGAATGTTGAATGAGCACAGATGGGGTGATTGAAAATTTGATTGAGGAATGATTGAATGGATCTACTAATGACAGTGACAGAAAACTCTTTATAACAAGGACTCAGCTTCTGACCAGATAATCCCCTTTTAAATTTTGTTTCATGTAGTTATTCATTTCATCATTTGTCTGGGTCTTCTTATGGGTTTTCAATTAAAGAAAAAAACACTTTCCAATAGTGCCACATTGTTCATGCGTGATAACATATAGATTACCTATTCATCATTTCTAATGCTGCATTGACTCCCCTGAGCTAAGATAAGCACACTAGATGATCTAAATAAGGGTGAGGCAATGGTAACTGTGAAAAGCATGTTTCTCTCACTGAATTATACATGTGTCTGACACCTCAATGTTACTTTACACTGTTTGTACGGTTTATTATGGGAAGCATTTGATAGAAATGTTCTCCTCATTCAACTCTTGAGCTCAGTCTTGGCAGCATTTATGTACCCATTTTTTTTCTTATTTTTAAACACTATAATCTGGCTTCTATTTTAGCCTAATTTTCCTCCATCAATAAGGGCTTTGAATATTTTTATTCGAGCAAATGGTCAGGAAAAGCCTCACTGTTGACAGTATTAATATTTGAAGGAGAGTGTGATGACTTTTTAAAAAATCATAAAATTCTAATGATGCCTGTCGCTTAATTAGCATTGAACTCCCACCAACCTCATTACAAGCAAATAGCACTAGAGGGTCTGAAGATGTGTGGCCCATTTGGACTCTTTCTCTCTCTCTCTCTCGCTCTCTCTCTCTATCTCTCTCTCTCTCTGTTCCTTAAGCTCCTCATTACTTTGACCCTAGAATCAGAGGAGGGGCTTAGCAAGGCCATCACACTGCCCTTGCCCAGCCTTAATGGCATCATGTGCCCATGATCAAAGTCCTCCTGGCATCGCCATAATACCTTGTTCCATGACAGCTCCCTCACCCTGGTTTCCCTCTCTGTCAGTGTCTTTCCTTCTCATCTAACACAGTCTCTGTGCTCAGTTGGATTTTCAACTCACCTATCCTTTGTAATGCATTTCACTTTTTTTTTTTACCATTTTACCCCCTAAGGACGCAACCCATCAGGGCAGATTAGGAAGCCTATGGTAGAGGTCTTTACAGGTTATCCCAAGACCCAGCCCAGTACCAAATTCTATTCAGTCTAGTCAGGTCTGGGTGTAATTCTATTGCAGTGGGTTTCAGGTCTGTGTGGTAAAATATTTAATACCCAAGTGAATCCAAGTGGATTCTCTGTCAGCTCTTTTCACGTTGTGCATCATAATCATTGAAAGGGGCAGATGTGAACATCTTCCACAAAACAGTGGCAACTATGAAGAAGAGCTAAAGGCAAGTCATGAGCTGATTAGTATTGGAGCTGTTGATCCATCCGATAGTTGTCAAGACATTTGTCAACCTGGTGGTGGGACTAGAGGCAAAGGCAGGGGCTCACAAAAGTTGGTAGGATTCATCCTCTGGGTACCATCAATGTCCGTATGAATTTTCATGGCAATCCAGAGGTATTTCAGTCTGGACCATCCATAGAGCCAAGCCGCTAGCAAGGCTAAAAATTACGTGTTGTTGCTTTTTTTGACAATGGCTGCTTGTCAATTCTCACTGCTACCCGTGTTTGAGTTGTCTCTATATTTGAGTCTATTTGGGTCGACCATGTTTTGAATCAGATCTGATCATGCTTAGGTCCATTTTGGATTGTTTCTGCCATAGATCTGTTTCAGATCAGGTTCAAAATGTTTGCACAAGGAAAAGAAACACTTTTGGACGGATCTGAACCAGTCTATGTGTTCTGTAGCCTGTTATTGTTAAATTTATGCTTTTTTTAAATGTAAATTGACTCACCCTCTAAAACTATTGTGTCTTCTACTGCTAAACCTTGAAGGTTTGTGTCTATGTGACTGCTGCATACCTGCTGGATCTTTATGCCCTGTCTGTTGCCAGTCTTTGCCATAAAGGTGGCCCGGCTCTGCTCATTTTGTTTTACCTGAGAGCACCTCTAAATATTAATGTGGTCTTCTCCCTGAATTACAGCCTTAAAGGCCTTCCAGCTCTCTCAGCATTTCTCTACCTGCCTCTGTTTCTCTCCTTCACATTCCCCCTCATATCTCCCTTCACCACTCTTGGCTCAGTCTTTCCACCCCAAAGGTTAATTTCTGATGATATCAGATGTGATGGGTTGTTGGCTCTCATTCTTCTCTCTCATGATTTTATGACTCTAATCCTGCCACTTGAGCAAAATCCCCTCTTTTATTTTGCCCGGTGGATGGCATTTGGAAGCATTTAGTTTAACAGAGGCGTGAAGTTGAAAGCAAACCTGACATCTATCTGAGCGATCTAGTATCAGATAAATTAATCTTATGTGATGATAACCGAGACTGAAATCTGCATGACTTTGGAGATTTAAATTTGTTGTGTCACCTGTGTCTCGCCTTCCCTTCTTATCACTGACAAATGAATCTAGTTTGATTGGGATAAACAAGCAAGCTGGCTTGGCTATGGCTGTGGCTGGGACAGGAGAAGCAATTCTGAGGATTTCCATGTGTCACATTGCTGTTTTTGAAGAGCCTCATAAGTACAACAATAGGATAATATTCAGCACACATATGCTGTCCTTCAAATACTCTCAAAATGACACCAATGATCATGAGCACTATAGTTGCTCTGAGAAGTCAGAGCTAGTAGATAATGTTTAAAGGTCCCATATTATATACAGTGAGATCCCAGACCAAGACCCACCATCCGGCCTTGCAGGACTTGATTTCTCTGAGTGTTTACCTGAAATCTGCTATATTTTTATTAGCTCACTCGGAAAACTGCTGGCCAATCAGTCAGCCAAACAGTCAGCCAGTGATTGGCTCACCAAACCTGTTTTTACAACAGAGCCCCAGAGAGCAGCCTGAGAGAGGAGAGGAACTACATTGACATGGTTTATACTTAAAACCACAAAGGTATCTTCTTATGGATCAACACTTCAAATAAAACAGCATGTAGTGTAAAATGTGGGACCTTTAAACAGACTCAAAGGCAACACAATAGCCAACAAATGAGGTGTATATTTCAACGGCTCTCTTTTCAAACTCACCCACGCCGAATAACATCATTAGTAAAGAGCCAACTACACATTTGCACCTGGAGAATACGGCAGAAAACTGAAGCTTTTATAGTGATTTCTATTTTTTTATCCATGAGAACCCCCATTATTGTACACTCATGCCTTCAAATGCACAATTCACTTATCCAAACATTTGTCAACACATGAATCCAAATGGCATGTGCAGTATTATTACCGTCACTAATCACTGTCAACTGCATAGTCATAGCAGACATTTTGACTTCTACTTCAGTGCTCAATTATGTCTGCATGAATTATTCTTAGAGCAAAGGCAATGTTTTATGTATAATATATTATAACAGGACGTCAATTCCATGTGGATCTTACCAGTGAAACACAGAGATGATGACAAGGAAGTAAACAAGGAGGATGACAGTGATGAGGTGAAATAACTCTTTCATGTATTCAGTAAAAGTTTAGATCTGTAGGTTTATATATGACAAACAGAACACGCGTGTGTGTGTGTGTGTGTGTGTGTGTGTGTGTGTGTGTGTGTCTGTGTACTTAATGTTATTCTTGATTGCCATGGTTGCTTAGTTAAACAGTGGTGGAAATGTTAGTTAGACCATACATCATTGTGTCCTGCCAATTAGCTTTGCACCTCGCGTATCACACCAACCCCTGCCTCTCCCTATCAATTAAAATAAGCTACCTGCTCATTAATAATAGTCATAATGGCAAAATGTAAAAAGGAAGATGAAGAGGTTTTTGAAACAGATGGCTGTCTGCGTGGAAGGAGCTCCAAATCAAGCTCAGTTCAACCTTACAAACATGAGATTAAATTGTTGGAGCTGCATTATGAGAAACATGAGCAAACTTGTCGCCTCCTTTGTGTCTTACTGTGAGTTCACATTGGCAGCAGCAGCAACAAGAGACGAGGCGACCGCTGCTCATTCATTTCAGATGAGTACTGGGAGATGTGGTGCGACAGAGATGGGAGTGACAGCTGGGGGAGAGATTTCAGCGAGTTGGCAACAGGAGAAAGTCGAGCAGAGACATGGCGTAGTCACAGACACCTCGCCATTTGTGAAAGAAAAAGAAACATTTTACACATCTACGGATTTTCACTAAGTAATCAACTAATTAAATAGCTCTCAGGCCTTGAAATTTGATATACATTGAACGTTACCATTTCAAACATAGAGCCACAAAAATAAATCATACGTATGCTTTACAGCTGCGATTGTCAGTCAGGGGTATTTGTACCCCAGAGGCATTTAATTGTGCAGTTTCGAGGGGCTACGAGGAAAGATTGTTGGGTAGCTCAACCTATTTGAAAAGATTGAAATTAGGATTTGATTTAAAGGAAATGTATATCGTCATATTGAGTCAGCTGAATTCCACATGCTGCAATTGAGAGTTCATGGAAGCTAGCTGGCAAGCAAACAGAAGCATCTTATAGGTAATGGTTGAAAATGGATACAGTAGGTGCAAAAGAAAAAAGAACAGTTAAGATAGTTTGGTAAATGTAACAGATAAATGTTTGAAATAGTGAGTAATGGTTAAACAGTTTAGATGGCTGAAAGTATTGAAATGGTTCAAATAGAATGGTAAACGTAATGGATAAACAGACGAAATACTTAGCTAGCATAAAAGATAAGGTAGAAATGGTGAAGAGGCTACAAATAATGGCTAGATGTTTGAAATGGTTAGCTAAGAGTAAAAAATCCACTTGGATCTAATGATTAGTCCTATTAGCTTAGCTATTAGCTATACCGTTGCACTGCTACACTGATTAGTTGATTTGTGATGAGGTTTTTTCATTGCCTTGTTATGGTTTGGAATATATGTTGAGGCATTGTTTTTGGAATGTGTTTTAAAACTGGATGTACCACCAGCACCATTTTTGCCATTTTTGTCTGATTTGCTGTGTTGGTGGTGGTCATCAGTTGCGGTCATCAAAGGTTACAGACATTGAGTGAGAAACATAATTTTAGGGCAGTTAGGCATCACTCATGTCATAAATGTTCATTATGTCTTTATTCATTTGGCACCATTCCTTTGCCACCAAGTTACATTTTAAAAATCATAGGGATTATAAATTAAAGAATATTTTGTGAAGAATATATCTGTTGTATAAAACTGCAAAGACCCTCCAAATTCCTCCATAACCTGCATGTGCATCGTGGGTAATTCAGGGGGGAGTTTGGAAGCGCATCAGAATATCTGGAGGCGTAAAAAATCCCCAGCAATAAGACTGAAATCGTAAAAGTCATTGAGGTAATAGTGGAGCAACTGATACTGATCACTCCCACTTGCAAACCCCTGCTGATTTATATTATCCTCACTTTATGCAACAAGGCTGATAAATTATTGTATTTTGTTGCTTTAAGCAGATAAAAACCATCAAAATGCTCCTGTCCCCTTAAAACTATTTTATTGCAGCCAGAATCGTCCCCGATAAAGAGTACAGAGTTCACGTTTCATGGTGGATTAACATTTAATTGTACCTTACAGTAGAACACCACCACCATAATAACGTTCTCTCCACTGGCTGTCTCTCTCCATCACCTAATAGCACCGTTGGACTGCCACAGGCACAGCTGCTCTCAATTGCTGCCTGCCATTGTAATCCCGTATAACTTTGCCTGCGCACACTGTGCACTTACATGTGACCCTTGACCATGAAATGATAATGAGCAGAAGCCCAAGCTTCGAACATGATTTAGACACATCATGCTACCATCATGATTATAGTATTAACATCTCTGTGTGCAGTGGGGTTGAAAAATGAGAGAGTCACAGATTAGTTGTGTAATTCCTTCTTCACACTGTCGTCCTACACACCATTCATCACGTCTAGAGAGGCGCATCTCCACACCTGCAGTCATGCTGAACCACCTCCGTCTGCGGCACCGTGAGAAGACTCCTGTTTAAGCCGATGGATTTAAGTCGGTGAAAATATGCTGGAGGTCTGAAATATGCGGCTCAGCGAGCTTTTGTCTGTTCAGAAACCCATAAGGATTCAAAAGGAAACAATATGTATTAATAATATATTGCAAAATGTATCTATCTTCAAAAGATGAAGCAAGTGACTCCTGAGAGCAGTAATGAGGATGCTGTGGGCAAAGTGAGCAAACATTCCCAAGATCATTATTCCCAAGTTAGACTCAGCCTGTGGGGAACGGCACCATGTGTTTGGTGCTGAACAAATAGCGCTGCTGAAATGTTCAGGCAGCTTAAGAATATTCTGTATTCAGCCTCCGAATGATTTTTGAATATAGCAGATTCAGCCTCTTATGCACTTGTTCTATCATTGAAACGCAGGGTATTTAGCCTGTATGCAAAAAATTGCAGCCCCCACACTCTTTTCCTGTTCCCCGTGAAAGAATTGAGAGTGCGTTACCACGCATAACATAACATAACATAACATAACATAACTTATACTTCAAAGCGTACAATATAGCAGGAACATATGTACGAGTACAAGTATGTCCCTTCCTATAGCTGACATTAAAAATCAAAATCCCTTACCGGGGCTTTAAAAAATCTGACATAAAGTCTTGAATGGGAATTTGCAAGATGAAACTTGCAAACAGGGCGAAGACACGTCAGAGGTGTGACAGTTAATCTTAAAATTCTTTGTCCCACCAAATGTCACAGTGGGCTCCGGGGGAGCAGCAAGCCCGAGAGTTCAGCACACACCTGTCTCTGTTTTTCTCCCTGGGCTCCTATCTTTTGATGACAAGAGGAGAGCTGACGATAGCGGGCCTTTTCTGTTCCCTGAGAGCAGACGACAGAAAGCTTTTCAGCAGACGCATGCTCACAGACCCGCTCAACCAGCCTAGCACCCGATGGCAAAGGGCACGGCGGCGACCGTTCTCGTGGTTACGGAAATAGCCCACCCCGGCTCTAACTCGTGCCCGTCCACAATCTCTGTTGAGTAAAACAGCTTGACAGGAAGATTAAGCAGGAGGGAGGGAGGGATGGAGAGGAAAAGAGAAAAAGAAAGACAAAAAAACGAGGAAAGGGTTGAGTTATGGTGGGAGGAGGAGATGGAAGAGTGCTGCTGCTTTTCTCCTTTTCAGCTGAAACAGTCTCAGGAGTTGCCCCCCAGCAATAGAGGGAGAAAAGCATGATGAATAATTAACTTCGAGAAATGTCACAAGCGGCAAAGAGGAGTGTAATCATTTCTCTGTTGGGTTTAGAGATCTGTTTTTTGTTCTTTTCCTCTATGCCCTGTAGTGCTGCGCTGTACGCTGAGACAGTGAGCGCAGGACTGCAACCCGTCCCCTAAAAGCATCCAATACATTTCCCTACATACTTTTCAAATAAAAGCAAATAAATCATTAATATTTGGGCCTTTTAGCAGCATCACAGAGACATCTCACAGAGGTCTTCTACATTTTTAATCAAGTCATTGATGTCAGTCTCATTAGCTGTAAAATCACATTTAAGGAGCAGAAATCTCTGGTGGTAATGGTTTAATCAATGTCAGGAAGGCTCGAGATTTGTTTCTCTTTAGTTCTGGAGAACACAACATGCCCTCTCAGAATGAATAAAAGATAAAAATGACAAATTACTGTCTTCATGTTCTAAACAAGCTACATTTGTCCTCTTTCGTATAGCCCTCAGAAGTGTGAAAATGAGTTATGGATTGCCATGACCTAGTTTAATAAGGTAATTGCAGATATATATTGTCATTTTCAATAGATGTATTACCAAAGAGACCCAATGGTATGCTCCCGCATGTATGAGCGTGTCCTAAATACAATCGCAGCCTGCTTTTCATGTGTAGCACAGAGGATGAAAATGGACATGATGAAGATAATGTTTAGCTTCTAGCGTTAAGACCATGGAGCCTCGCAGCTCTGTTGTTAGCAAACAGTGTAAAGGAGATGGTAACGACACGGATGATTTAATGGCAAAGAATGCTTAAAGATTTCTGTCCCGTCAATGTGCTTGTTAATCAGGTACACTCCAAATGAGATTCCTTATCAGTAAACACATTGATTGCTCAAAATGAGATGCTGATTTTTGCCAGTGTTATTTATCTTCTACTGAGATGACACTGAGTAATTGCGCTTCTATACCACAGGTTGTGTGATATGCAGATTTATCTGAAGGAAAAAGTTTAAAAAGATTGCAACCTATTGAGGGATTGTTGTTTGAAATGTTGGATAACACTATCAGGTTTCAAAAAATGTGCGCGCATTGTATGCTTATGGAAACTGTATCTCGGGGCAGGGCTGGATTAGCCCAACAGGGGGCTCCAGGACAACAGTGAGCTTTGGGCCTCTTTTAAGTCACACACACACACGCACACACACACACGCACACACACACACATGCACACACACACACACACACACAATTTGCCCAAAGTCATAGAAAGCTATTCGGTATTACTGCCCCAGGTATGTTGCATAATTAGTTTGTGATAATTTGACTAAACACATTGGTTTAAGAATATGCACTATGTAGGAGGTATTAAGTATTAATATTGAAATATTAATAGGTATAAAACTAGATTTTGACACAGGGCCCCTTTTCAAGACTTGAATAGTAGAAAAGAAATACAGGAGCGACCTGGGCCTTTACACCCTGGTGCTTTCAGGGCCCCTGAGGGCCTGGGTTTCTAATCCAGCCTCGACTCAAGGTCTATGAGACAGCTTCACAGCATACTGGTAGTGTGATTTGTTGGTCAAAGTATACTCTAATTATTTCCCCACACTTACTCTTACATGAATACACATCACATCTGGTCGATGAGGCAGTGTTTTTTTCTCATAATATAACATTTTATGTTTTTTCATTATCTGTTGCTTTTTAATAAACATGAGGTCAAAACTTTCATTTGCCCAATACTTTGGTTTAAAACTAATATTCCCATCATCCTCAGCTGTACTCTGCTTAGTACTAATTAGCGAATGATAGCATGCTAACATGCTGAAATGAGATAGTGTTAGCATGCGGATGTTAGCAGTTAGCTCAAAGTGCTATAATAGCTTTAGACTCCTTGGTTAACATACAGTTCTCCTGCAGCAATGGGAATAAAAAAAAAAGCCTTGAGAGTTGGTGCAAACAATTCCCACAGGTTGATAACTTAAAAAACCCTCTGTCTGTACGAAGGCAGTGTTGGAACAAAATGTGTTACTGCACCCTCTGATGCATTATAGAACTATACTGTTCTGCAGGAGGCAGCACTGTATATTGCTTTTAGGATGGTGAGGGGGAAAAAAGACGGGCAACAAAGGAAGACAGACCGGTTGGTCAGGGGTTCATCCCACAGCAAGATAATGACCCAAAATGACGGAAGAGCAGCACAGTCTCCAGACTTAAACCTCATCAAGCTGGTTCGGGATGAACTGGACAGGAGGTGAAAGCAAAGCAGCCTGCAAGTGCAACACATTTGTGGGAACTTCTGCAGCAGTGTTGGGATGTACATATACATAGTGTAATAATAACAATAATAATTAAAATAATAACAATAATGATGAAAAGAAGAAGAAGAATGTGCTGCAAACATAAAAACAAGTTAGAGTGCGCACCAAGACAAACACCAATTAAAAATAATGGACCTTAATATGACCCAGATATAAAGCTTGTCAGAATAAAGGCAGTAAAGAATAGATACCCTAATTGCCCATCTAAAGCGCGTAGGAGGACAGGAGCTTTTTGACTTAAGCTTCCATTTAATGGCAAATCAGTAAGAAGAGGAAGAGAGTCTCTCCCCAACGGAGCAATCAGCATGTTAATACTGAAGCAAAACACCTCAAAATTCTCCCTTGTATTAAACCCATTTTAAATAACCCAACAATAGCATTTAATTAACAGGGAGTTACACCTGAGCATTTAGATTTTAACCAAAGAAGTCTCTGCCGTTATTTCACTTGTCTCCCTCCTTAATTATTCTGAATTAGAGTCTCGCTAAGATTCTCTGGGGCTTTAATTAGAGTGTGAATTAAAGTTATGTAAATACAGTTTGGAGCCACAGAGTCTTTAAATAGAGTTGTGTTGCATCTGGTATATTTTTCTTTTTTTTCTGAAAGAGAAAACAAGTCTTTCTTTTGAAGTTTGTCAAATCACTCTAGGGTACTTTTCCCTTAGGTGTTTGTGTGCATTGATACTTTTTCCTCAGAGGGCTACGACAGAAAAAACTATTTCTGCAAGTGAGCCATTTTTGTTTCTATGAATGCACGTGGAAAATGTGTTGCATTTCTCATGTGTGTGAGTGTGTGTGTGTGTGTTTCTGTGTGTAACTCTTCTTTGCATGTGTACTTGAGTATTAATATTCTTGTATAAGAATAAACTGGAAACTGGTACATACAAAGTTACCTGTGGAAGAATGTATTAATGACTGAGTCCTCCTCCAATTCACTGATCCACTGTGAAAATGAAAAGAGCGGGATCAACCTCCCATTGGGCTAGATTAAATCCAAACTAAGTGCCTGGGCCCAGACTGCAAGCTTCTGTCTCTGAATAATAATGGGTTCTTTCAGCTGTGTTTGTCATCAAATTAGCCCTCAACTTCAGACAAGGTGCTCTCAGAGTGCAATTCTCGCACAACGGCGGAATTCAAATTAGGCAAAGTCAGTTTGAGGTTTGTAAGCTTTAAAAGGGAGAATGAGTTTCATTTGTGAAGGTGATGATTGCCGTAGGAGGTAAAATGACAGCGTTGAGGTCCATAAAAACACCTTCCTTCCTGTGGTGCGGCTGCTTTCATGCTGATTCTGAGTAACATTACAGGAGAGAAAGTAAAACAAACCTTTAGCCAGCGATTGCAGCCTACAGCTTCCCCCAAATACTCCAAATCCAACCCTCGTTCTTAACCAAGGAGCCTTTGAAGCTCCTCCATCAGTGCACGCTTTCAAATGCTGTTTCTTTCTTGTGTCCCAAACAAACACTCTAAATGTATAGAGTGCATTTGTAAGCATGGAGCAGGGCTGGTTAACAGAGTCTTGAGGCTGAGTTCACTTTTTGTTTGTCTTCCTGCCTTGGATTTTGTGTTCAAGCGACCCAGGTTGAGTTCCTCCTGCTCATCTCTGCCTGACACACTATTCCTCTTGTAGCTTTGATCAACCCAGGAGAGGGAAACTTGCCCTGGGAAGCACCATCACTCCAACGCAGCAGGGGCAAACGTGGAGCAGGAGGGGGCAAGGAAGAAGGGATGGAAACCTTTTTTTCCCCTCTGGCACTTTATGTCTTAAACAGTCTTTCTGAGGGATTGAGCAACAATTAAAAGATCGGTTGGGGGCATCCAAGATGGAAAGTTTGAATCTTACAAAGTTGAGACAGGAGGATGGGAACGCAACAACAACAACAACACACAATCAAGGATTTTTAAAAACATACTTTTCCTCCAACAAACATATATAGTCATGACTATGATATACAAATTTTTTTTAATCGAAGGTGTTTCTTTAATGAGCTGGGACATAACACTTAATTATACCAAAAGTTAATTGGGATTAAATGAACATATTTTTTTAGTTTTACATGCATAACCACAAACCTCTTTGACTCAGTCATATGCATCTAGCTATTCCTGCTATAGAGAAATTGCACTAATGATGACTCCAACCACGTGTTACACCTCTTTTTTGATAGTAAATATAGAGCAGAGCTGTTTTTTCTCTCTCTCTCTCCTGAACCGACCTGAGGGGAACTGAAATTATCACATTAGGGGAGTAGCAGGAGCGAGAGAGAGAGAGGGAGAGTAGTGTGAATTCTGTATCTGTTCATTATCAAGAGGCCACAGATGTTGTTGACCTTGCTGTTAAATTTTAAATTTCTTTCTTCGCTATTAAAACGATAACTTTAATATGAAGTCAGGTCACTGTCACTGATGTTCAGAGACAGCAGGGGGAATTAATCTTAAATTTAGACGTGTTTTTTTTCACAGGGTAGAAATACCTTCTCATGTGGAGGAATGAGACTTGGTTCATGAAGCAATTCACTGTCCTGGATAAGACTGCGAAGTCCTGCTAGCCAGTATTAGCATTCACAGTTCAACCTTTCTTATTGAAGATTTTTTTTTCTTTTTGAGATTTAATCTTTTTAAAAGGTTTTTAACAACACACCGAAACAGATAACCTTGTGAAGTTTTTACTACTACTTACTACTACTACTATTTTACAGCATCTCTTTCATCCAGGACACTCCTCCTCCTCCTCCCCCCTCTGCCGCACAGTGGTTTGGTCCACTGCCTCCTTGTCCTAGAAAAGCTTGGAAGCAATTCCAGACAAATTCACAATCTTTAACTGCCAGGACAGGCTATAGAATTTGGTTAACCAGGGCTAATTTGGTTCTTTCTGCCAAATGTAGCTATACACATTTAGAACATACTTAATGTGATTTGATACCCATATTTAGCAGTGGGATGTCAATAAAAATGCTCTGATATAAATATGTTGCCGTAAAATATACAACAAACAGTTTTTTCCTGGTTCCAGCTGCATGTCAGTATGAAAGAAACCTTAATCGTTTGTGGCATTACCTCATTTAAAAAAAAAAAGAGAAAATCACCTATATTGATTCAGTGGCTTCAACTTGCCTCTCCATCCTCACTGCAAACAGCAGACGCTCCGCACACTTTTGAAACTCTAATCTTGTTTTGGAAAGAAACCCTACACATGCAAGCGGAGACTCTAAATGGGACAAAAACCATATTACATCTTATTTCCAGAAAATGTTCGGCGTTGAGAGGCTTCTGAAATAGCCCCATATTGTTTGCTGAGAACAATGGTAGTACCTTGTAATGGATTGTTTTGGTCTGTGTCTCGCTCTTTTCTTTCCCTGCAGGCCTGAAGCAGATCCATGCCCTGTCCATCCAGGGGAACTATGAGCTACGTATCGACTTGGAGGACTTTGAAAATAGCACTGCTTATGCCCAGTATGGTACCTTTGGAGTGGGCCTCTTTTCAGTGGACCCTGATGATGATGGATACCCTTTGACTGTAGGAGACTATTCTGGTAATGCAGGTATGTATACTCAGTGAACTAGTTACTACTTTGCTGGCAAGAATTTCTGTGCAGATATTCTGATGAGTCGATGCTATTTTTGCATTAGCACTTTTTTTTTTTTTTTTCATTTAACCTAATTATGAATGCAGAAGTCACAGGAGTGTGGTAAAGCCAACCACCAGCATGTGCTGCTTTCTAGACAAACAACAGTATGTTATTTTTACAGTGCAGTAGGAGTGTCCACTTGTTAAACCATGCAGACAGTTGCACAGTAAGAGGACTGCTGGTGTCTGTGTCTCTGCTCCCCAACCATCAGATTCAAGCCAGCTACCTGTCACCTTGATTAAATTACTGCCAATTAATTGCACTGCTTGACCTGCAGCGTAAACAAAAACCTGCCGTTGAAATGAAGAAGCAATTTAAAGAACCTTTGGGAGCTCTGCTCTGAGAACACAGAGAGAATGGGGACAGATATGAGAGATGGAGCAGGGACGAGAAGAGTGGAAGGAGGGAGAGCAGGAGGGTTGGAAGAATCTAGGGTGGAGGATTGAAGGGGACAGGTGTGAAAGAAGAAGAGGGGAGCAGAAGAGAGGAAGAGGTTAATGAATAAGAGGGTAGAGGTATCTAAGGGACAGAGTAAAGGAAGGAAACCAGAGGGGAAGGAAAAATGTGTTGTGTGCGTTAACAGCTTTTTTGCCCAGATATCTGTGTGTTTCCTAAAGAGTCCAGTAATAATGCTCCCGGCCTGTCCTCAGCATGGCCTGACCTTGAACTCATCTGCTTGCTAAACGTTTGAATCCAGTCAAATTAAGGGTACTCAAACTCTATCCGGATGCTCGTGTCCTCACCTCAGCTTCCCTCCAGGCAGTCCTACTGTTATTATTGTTATTAGTTTTACTTTGCTGTGCAGTGGCTGCTCTCCGATCAGCTGACAGGTGCTCATTTGGGCTGGGAGCAGCTGGATCTTAATGGGCATCTGCCAGCCCCCAGCCACCAAGGTGACATCCCATGCCTTGAGCTTTTAAGCATTTCTTTTTTTCTTCCTCCACTTACCTCTTTTCTACATCCTCTGGACATCATCCCGTTGTTGACGCCACTGAGCTGTTCTCTTCTTTTTTTTCTCCCCCACTATTTCTTTTCTCCTAATGTCGAGCAGCACACAAAATATCAGGCAAGCCTGTCAGATTATTTTTCCCGCTGACTGGTTACCATGGTAATGCCAAATGGAGAGCAGAGTAGGACAGAGCGAGAGGGTAAGGAGCTGGGCGGCCACATCCTGGGCAATTAAGGCCTGTTTGATGCCCTGACGAGCTGTTAGCCATCACCTGATGGCTGGTGAGCGGTCTTTCATTCTGCTCTCAGCTTTATCCTTCTATTCACTTCTGGTCACAGCGTGAAGCCTGCTTTGGAAAGAAAGAAAGGACAGAGAGGGAGGGGAGGTATGGGGAGGTTATTGAACATTATGAGCTCTCTGAACATCCATTTGCTGAAAACTTTGAGTCTACCGCAGTGTCTGAAGGATGCTGCTTTCATTTTATTTGTAAGCCTCTAAGAGTAGTAGCTTGCAAAGCATTTATCGATGCGGAGAATTTGGCAGTGAGAAATCTTTATATAGTGAGTAGATCTTTTCAGCTCTGCTATTTGATTGTGGAGATCAGCCTCACCAATGCAGACCATGATTAAGGGCACTTAGGTGTTGCAACTTGCCTGTGCCGCATTCCTGCAGTAGTCTTACATCACTGTCATATCCAGGATGCAGGAAAGAACCCCCCCCCCATTGACTATTATGTGTACTTTATATCACTGCCACTTACAAAAATACCTAAAAGATGCAAAACTCAAATCAACATATGTGAGAAAGTCCTTTAAATATGTATTTTTCTCTCCTCTTAAAACATTTTTGTCTGTTCACTGACAGACATCCTGATGAAATCATCGGGTGGGTGTTATTAAAAAGAGGGAGATAAAAAGGTCACCACAGAACCTTTTGATAAATTGGCTACAAATCCATCTGACCTCCTGCTTTAGATAATGAGACACAGCACTCTGGAGAACTGTGGAGCTTTATTTTTTTTATTCTATTATCTCCCTCTGTTTAGAGAAATGATTAATTAAAAAGTCTTATGCCATTTTGAAGTTAATCACTTGTGGATATGCGTAATTACTGGTTTCCAGTATCAGATCCAAGAGCATGTTGGAGAAGATACAATAGCCGTTTAAAAAGTTCATTTTTTTCTTTCATCTCCCAGCTGAGGTTGTTTCATACATCTAAATGAACCTGTATCTATATATATGTACTGACACATTCAAATTTTGTTGCACACCTTTTCCCACCATAGGTGACTCTCTACTGAAGCACAACGGGATGAAATTCACCACCAAAGACCGGGATAACGACCACTCGGAGAACAACTGCGCCTCCTTCTACCATGGTGCCTGGTGGTACCGCAACTGCCACACCTCTAACCTTAACGGCCAATACCTGCGTGGTCAGCACACCTCCTATGCCGACGGCATCGAGTGGTCCTCCTGGACTGGCTGGCAATATTCACTCAAGTTCTCTGAGATGAAGATACGGCCAACCCGTGATCCTGAGAATAAATGAAACTGACAAAAGAGAAAGAAAGAAAAAAAAAACAAAAAGAAGAAATTTTTGAAACATTACAAACCAGACAGCTAGGCAGAATTACTTGTCTTGATATTGTTTATTCACTAAAACATACCTCTTTGAGTTTAGTTGACTCTGCTGTTTGCCTCCTGATGTCTCTCTTCCTTCTTGCTCCTCTTCCTCTCATCACTCAGCTACTAGTCATGCTGGCTGCCATAATCCTTCCCCTGGTTCCTTTCTTTAAACAATAATGTATTCGTGATGCCCTTATTTTTGATCACTCAGTTCACACAAAACAGCACACCAGCGCCCTGAGCCCACAGTCCACTGCGCTAGCTTTACTCAGTCTGACATGGTGGTCCAAGCATCCCCTGCAGAATCACACATCAGTGATTTCCTCCTGTCATGTAACTCTGACCTCCCATCTGTGCTGACATGGCACTTAGACCGGAGTTCAGTTTCACTGCCCGTCGCTATGTTATCTGTGAATGGAGAGGATTGCTCCGAAAAATGACAAACCCCTTCACAAAATATGAACAGGAGATACCCCCCCCCACCCCCCTGCAAGGGAAGTCTAGCATTTCACCAGTGAGATGGGAAAGTGGGGTTGTGCACTGCTGTATGTCACATTTACATCCTTGTGAGTAAGAACCAGCAGGATAGTGTCAAGAAGTGCAGGGTCTCAGATAATGAGCGGGGGAGACTGAGAGAGAGAGAGAGAGAAAGAGAGAGTACGAGGTAACAATTTGACAAGGGTTAAATTAGTCGAAATGAAAAGGGGTTTGAAAGAGTGAATCAAAGAGGAGAAGTGGAAGAAGAAGAGGAGGTGCAGATGAGAAAGAGAAATGAGGAAAAAGAATGCAACAACGGAAGATCTCATTCATCTGACTTGGGCCATTAGGGAGCATATTGGGCACTTTGTCTGATCTGCCTGCCAGCTGACTACTGGCCAACTGATGCAGCACTCACAGATGGTAACCCAGCACTTTTTTTTGTATGTGTGTGAGTGAGCGCGTGTGTGTGTGTGTGTGTGTGTGTGTGTGTGTGTGCGCATGTGTGTGTGTGTGTGTGCGCATGTGTGTGTGTGTGCATGCACGTGTGTGTGTGTGTGTGTGTGTGTGTGAGAGAGAGTTTACAACGGAGAAAGACAGACAGACACAGCTCTCTAATACAATCAATTTCCTGTCATGAGTTCAGCAGAGCATCTCGATTGACTACAGTGTTTAGCACAGACTGACTAGAGGTGATGCATGGCTAGCATACCTTCACTCTCTCCATTGAAGTAATTAACACGAAATAACAAAGCCTCTAATGTATGTACATGTCATAAGAAGGAAAACTGATAACAATCTGAGGGGGGGCCACAGAATGAGTGGCAAATCAAGACTGTCTCATGTTCTTATTTTCTTGGACCTGTTGAGAAAATGATGCATTTTTTTTCTTTGCCAACAACACCCCTCCCCCCATTCCCACCTGTATGGTTTGTGCTCTGTTTTGTGAATTTTATTTTTTTTTTCCTTTCCAGCTGATTGTTGTGGGATGTGTTTGTGTGACACAGTTTCACTTGTCATGCAAACAGGGAGTAAGTTGCTGTAAAATAAGATTTGACGCGCTCAAACACTGTCGTTTTTCTTTTCAGTAGGAATTCTACAATGTGTTATGGCAGAAACAAAATTGCCTAAAGCAAACAAAAAAAGATTGAAAGAAAAATAAAAAATATTATGAATAAAAAAAAAACCGTGGGCGGAAAATAGTGCAATTCCAATTTTTCTGTTTCTTTCTCTCTCTTTTTTTTTTTTTTAAATCGGTGAATCAACTTTTTTGCAGTTTCACCGAGTTTCTTTGGATGTACTAAAAGCTTTAAAAATATCTGTAGATTTTATTGTACAGTGTGTATGACTTTTAGAGCATGTGAATCTGTTTTCTTACTATGCTAAAACACAAAGAGAACTGAAGCACATGGACTTGACTAAATCCACTGGTGAAAAAAAAACAAAAAAACAAGTGAAATGAGATGTATTTACAGAACTTTTATCCCCTTCCTCTACCTGAGCGACAGGTGGGAGCAGCCCGCGCTGCTCTGAAGGTCGAATGTGAATGAAAAGGAAGAATGTTGATTATCCCTGGAGCACACGCCCGTTCAAACCTGCAGCACAAATATACAAGGGCACAATATGAGAGAGATCTGGATTCTCTTGGCACATTTGCTGGACATAATGCGATCTTCTCCTGAAGTCCTGAGTGGCACTGGGAGACGGTTTTGAATGTGTGCTGAAGGGCAGCGCCCCAGCTGACCGTGAGTTAACGTGTAGCCCAGCAATGTTGCACTCAATACCTCGGACACTAGAACAGCTGTGAGGTTTTTCTGTCATCACCGACGCTTGGATGGAGGGATCTCCCACTGCTGCGTGTTTTCCGCAGAACCTCGGCTGTGGACGTTCAGCTGAACGCCATGTCCAGGTGGACCATAGTGCTACCCCTGTTCAACATGAAAGCACAGACACATGTTACAAATACTTGCTGATGATATTATGGCACAGAGTATGAGGTATGATCATGTCAGAAAATATGGAAAATTTTAAGTTGGATATGTATGAAGCCACTTAAGGAGAAGGAACTGGACTGTGTGAGAACGTATGCAAGTGTGTGTGTGTGTGTGTGTGTGTGTGTGTGTGTGTGTGTGTGTGTGTGTGTGTGTGAGAGAGAGTGAGTGTGCACATGTGTGCGTCTACAGTGTCTCTGTGTGTATACATATATGCACATGCTTTGGTTTGTACATGCCGATGTGCATGAGCCAGATGAGAGTGGGAGGCTGAGTGTGTCTCTCTTTGGAATTTTAAAGTCATGTGATGCTTATGTACAACTTGCCTCCCCTGCTATTTGTGTTGATAACAGAGAGATTTACATAATTATAATGAACTATTACTTATTGTGATTGTGAACCCCATTAGAGTGGACACCAACTTCTGGTACTGTGTTGAACTGCGCTCGTACTCTAAATCCCCCCTCCCCGAAGAACCCACTCCCAAAATCTTTATTCACCTCAACACAACATTGTGCTCATTGTATATGTTAATGCTATGTTGCCCTTTGTTATTTAAATGTAGAGACGAGTATTATTTGCCATACCCTTTGTGTGTGTTTGTTGAGTGAATGCCTTTATACTCACGCTCTCTGCTGCAGCTTTGCTAAGTCTCCAACGGAAGAGATGATAAAAGAGTGAAATCAGAGGCTCTAATCATTCGCTCATTACAGTGCATCAGCACCCTCCTGATCGATCCCCCCGGTCCCCAAACCTTCTATCTTTCTTACTGTGTACCTCCTTAATTGCCTTAGCCTCCGCTGCCAATTCCCCCTCACTCCACACCTCCTAAATTCTCCTCTCTCCTCCCCACACAGCTCCACACTCCCAGCCTCTTTATTGCTCTGCTTTTTTGCCCCCCTCCCCCCAATTCCTTCAGTCCCAGCGCAGAACTAACTCTGTTTTCTTTCTTTTCTTTTCTTTTTTGGTGAAGTACTATAGATTGTTTTCGCTGAATCTTGATAATGTGTTTTAATGTTCTTGTCAACATTTAATAAACATTCACATTTTATAAATGGGGAATACCCTGAAGTGTGTGTGTGTGTGTGTGTGTGTGTTTCTGCCTACCCCTGTGCATCCATGCATTCTTATGACAATGCAAGTGTGAGTTTGTTTTTAATCAGAAAATGCTGAGTTGATCAAGCCGAACAAACAATGAACATGTAGTTTAGTCTTTTACCCGACAAAAGATAACCATGTTAATGTTTTGGAACATCAAGCACAATAGAGTAACAACAGAACATGCAGTTTGGTGTGAAAAGTAGCATAAGCACGCCTGGAATGTAGAAATGCTTTAGGTCTTAAGGGGCCGTGCTGATAGCTTTGGCTTCATTTGCAGACCTTTTCAGATACCATCTACTGTAACTTTTCTGCAACAGAGGTAAATTGAATTCTATTTATGGAGCTCAAAGATTTAAAACCATTGCATGACTTTCAATGTCCCAGTCACTATTGAGATCCCACAGAATCCCAATGAAAACTAAATGACAGCTCATTTTGCATTATCTACCTGCGTGGAGCTGTCATCACCAAGAACAAGATTATGCAGCATCACTGCCTGCATAGAAATTTATTCAAAATATTTGAATAAAGATAATAACAATAAGCGAAGAGGAGATATCAGAGGTAATTAAAGAGCTTTTAATTAGCTTCTCCTAAAATCATGCACTATCTTAATTTTCACAGCTAAGTGGCCGTGGCCCCGCTGATAAGTAGCAACATGGGTGGAATTTTTCAGGACGATCCAAGGAACCACTAGAAAGTCTATTAAGTTCAAGTATCAACTGATATTTGGGCTTTCAAAGTGGCCCGTAGATATTTAAGGTGTGCGTGAGAGCAAAGTTAAGAGGTTATGTTTAAAAATATGATCAATGGAGGGAGGAACATTGGCTCATTTATTAGCAGCAAGTGATACAAAGGATATAACAAGAGCGTAGGTTTGCAAATGGATGGTAGGGACAGGACCCAACCAATATTTTCAGAGGGCAGAATTGACCCAAAGAATATATGCGTGAACTCGTTTGCATTATGTTTGGAGTGAAGTCATAATAGGCTAATATGACTTTTTATACTTTATTATACTGACTTTTTGTGCCTTACTATAGACTGTATACTATGACGTTTCATGATGTTTTATGCCTCATCATACTATGACTTTTTTTTTTGCTTTAAGATACTATGACGTTTTTATGAGTTTTTATTCCTTCCTATACTATGAGGTTTTTCTGACATTTTTGGCCTTATGATAACATGACGTTTTTGTGACTTTTTATGCCTCACTATACTGGGACGTTTTTAGGACTTTGTGTTCCTTATTATACTATGATGTGTTTAGACATTTTTATGTCTTAATATATTAGGATCTTTTTATGACTTACCAACCTTAACTTGAACACCATCGTAGTGCGGTGGTTACCTTACTATATTATGATGTTTTTTGACGTTTTTATGCCTTACTATAGTATTATGTTTTTTTGCCTTATTATACTTTGACATTTTTATGACTTTTTTTGCCCTACTATTTTATGACGTATTTATGAGTTTTCATGCCTAACTATAATATTATGTTTTATTGCCTTATTATACTATAATGACGTTTTTTTGTGACTTATTATATTCTGACGTTGTCTGCCTTAATATACTAGGATTTTTCTATACCCTACTATACTAAGACTTTTTATGCCGTACTATACAATGACTTATTTATGCCTTCCTATAATATGACGTTTATGACGTTATGACATGATTGATCCTGATTGTCTGTTGTCAGTCTGATCATGTATGCACTTGTCTGTTACTGTGCTGCAGAGTATAACACACTGTACTGAACAAAAATTCCACCGGCTTTGGTTGTGTGGCTAATAAACAATTTTCATTTTGAATTGAATGACTATGTGTAAATAGGATTAGTGCAGCTTTAACACTCTATTTGTTTATAATGGCCAATAAACCTGTGTCAGGGGTGTCTGCATACACTATCTTATTACAAGAAGACACCAGTCAATCAGAAGCAACAATCTTTGGTGATCTTAGTTCTCTTTTTGTTTCATACTTTCAATAACATATCTGAGATGTGATAAACATTTGAATCATTCTGGCTTATAACAGACAGCAGGCTGCCAGTTGAACATATCTATGATGGGTAAAATGTTAAATCAAATAAACTGTTGGATATCAATTACAGCAATGGTTGGTTCAGTGAAGCCAAATAAATTCATACCCTGTCATTGAAGTCATTACAGCTTACTGTAGACCTTTAAAAAGAACATAAATGAGATGTCACATTGTTGTATAAATAAATACTGTACCTGTGATGCCACAGAAATGGTGACTGAAACAAATATTCACATGTTCATAATCAGTTCCCAGTAATTTATTCACATTTTTGTCACAGAGATGAAATCAGCTTCCCCACCATAATTCTCCAAAGCCTCAGCAGCATAAACAGCATTACTTCTCACTGTTATAATGTGGGCGCACAAGTTTGTCCTGCAGTGTGGATACATTCCTCTCCCTCATTCACATCTTGAGCACAGAAAATATTGGCTATGTGCTGGTATGTATGATATGTCTTCTATGATTCCACAGCTTTTTAGTCGTCAAGTCTTACTTGACTGATTCTATTGCCTTGTTGCTTTCTGTTTACTATGTCTATTTCTTTTTATATTGGGGTGTGGTGTTGGATTCAGTATTCTTTAGCCTACTGTCTTGAAACATATTACTTGTTGCAACTCCACCAACCCGCACGGATCAACAGTTTCATCTCATTTCATATGAAATACAGTTCTGTCTGTCTGCCTGCTGGAAAACCCAGCTATGAGGTGAATTCTCAGAGCAGGTTGATAATATGACAGCACCATATAGCGCAACAGGGTACCTCAAGTCATTCCTAATGTTGAACATCCATTCCTACATTCCCTTCATGTTTTGAAATCCTGCAACACAATGCTACCTGTCACTGATAAAAATTTTACATGTCTGTGCGATCGAGAGCCAGGCCAACACGGCGCATCGGCTAATTGCCTTGAAGGAGTGTGAGTCATGATAGGAAGTGTTGACGGAGTCACGTCAAAGAGGGATTGAAGTCGCGCGATCTAGCTCTTCAATTCATTTCAGTTCAAACTGCAGCAAATGATGTCAGCGACTGAGCTCCTATCTCTGTAGAGCCACAAGTCATTCAAGTGTGGTCTTGACACTGTGTTGCTGCTGGCTGTGCCATCAGTCCCTTCAAAGAGCAGAATTGGCAGCAAAGAATTGTTATTTGCTTATTTGTGGAGCAGTGTCAAGTTGTTTTAAATACCATTCCAACAGCTAATACAGAGATTCACAAAGGAAGGATGATACAGCATCAGGGCACTATTAGTCCAATTTCTTATCTTGTGTCGTTTCTTCTTCCAGCAGGAGGTAACTGCTTTCTGTCCAGTTCAGGTTTGCATCTGCTTCCTGTCCCACTGAAAGGATTAATCTGAACAGGGTTGACTACGCCATTGTTACTCGCTATCAGCTTTAATTTTGTATCACATCTGCAAAGAATCGCATGGGAGGAAAAGGAAATAGCTAACAGAAACACCACTGAGCATTGTACACTGAGTGGCAATGTGTCAGGGCACAAATTAAAAAAAGGCATGCAGCCCAACATGAAATCGTAAAGAGGTGGTAGGTAAAAATAGGCCACACCTGCCTCCTCGTGGGGTATTTTGTTGTTAGGAAGCTAGCAACAACTCCACTTACCTAAGAAACATCTGCTTCACCTTTACCACATAGTTCTGGTTCTGGGGGCTATTAGCATTCCTTCCCTGTATCCCTCTTCAGCATGCCAGCAGGGTGAGCATACAGATTACTGCAGAGCCATGAAAACCAACTAAACACATGAACACCTGACTGAAAGGGAGCATTGTATTAGTTCAGACAGAGCACGAATGCCATGCTTTGCTAATCTGTCAGCTAATTGCCACACACACCGATCTCCTCCTATTGTCATAACAAAGCAGCCTATTCGAATGACTTGCTGTAACTGCAACTGATTGTTGCTATATAAACTGCTGCACACATTTTTTTGCTGCATGTTAAAGCTTAGCTTCCACCTCCCCAGCCCTTTATCTGATATAGTCTATCCAGTAGCTCTGACACTGATAACACAGCACTGTTGTTGCCCTTGCTTCACTCTGTGAACACCCATGGGGGGATTTGCATTACAGCAGGGCTATATCTTCAGCATGCTTGCTGGGAAGGCAGGGGGCAGCTTACTGCAGAGACATGAATGTCAAATGGAGCCGTGTTGCTATTTGTTGCTGTAAAACGTTTTTATCTTTTAACTGGTGTGTTTCTGACTGAGTTAAATACATGGTGCTTTGTGTTGTCTTTAGTCACAGTCAGTGTATAATAAAGTAAATACACTTCGATTTATTCACCACCGAAACGGATGATCCTGCAGTGTGAAAACGGCACAGCGATTGTCAAGCATGTTAAAAACTAAAGAAGTATGAAAAAAAAACAACACATAAGGTCCTTTGTATTTGTGATTTTTAAGTGGCTTTACAATTCATACAGGAGAAGGAAACATTTTCAATTATATGAAAAATATGTTTCACTGTCATCAGAAGTTAATAATAAGGTGCTGGATACGGCAGAGTCTGAGGCTATTGTCATGTCTTACACAGACCAAAATAAAAAAAACTCACATAGTGACGCTGGCAGTTTCCTCTGAGCTAAATCAAATTTACCGTGGTCACACAGGAAAAATAGTGACGACCAAACAAATCACAGGCTTTAGTTTTGACTGCCGCAGTGTGTGCAGACTGCTCTGCCACGCTTGTCATCATTTTTGCACAGCCGTGTTCATTGTTCCCAAACTATGCCTGCAGCTGACCAATAATCGCTGTGCCTGGCTGCAGCTTACATGTTTTCACTTTACTTGCACACAATTGTTATACTAGTTGTAGTATGTTTCTTCTTCACACCATTCTCAGATTCTCTTCATGTACCTGACCTGGGTCCATATGGAGGGCCAATTGCATGACAAGGATACTGGATGTACACACACACACACACGCACACACTGTTATTTATGAACAACAGACTTGACATGATACCTGTGTACTTGTCCTCGTGCTCTGCAGTAGGTCTGTGCAGATTATCAGGCAGAGTGGAGAGGTCATTTTGTATACAAAGTAAGATTATTTTAGGTTTTAGAATTAAAAATGTGATCACTGTTGTGCTGTCAAGTGAACTAATGCGCTTTTATTTTCCTCACAGTGCGGCACAGTTACAGCAGAACACAGTCAACACAGACAGATAATTATACCAGCTCTGCTTATTTTCTTCATGTGTGATCAGTTAAGTAAGTGAATTGCTAACACTATGAGTAATGACCACTCAGGGACTGTTTTAGCACTTTTAAGAGACCTTGCAAAGGGACCATGCTGATTTTTTTTTTCTTTTTTGACAAATGACAATTAATAGCTCATGGAGCCCTGAGAGAGCTGTGTGTGTGTGTGTGTGTGTGTGTGTGTGTGTGTGTGTGTATTTTGTTTTGACCTGAAAGCTTTCTGCTTTTCCTGCAGTCTGAGCCGTGCAGTAAGTAAGTTTGTATGGAGATTTCAATTAAAGTTTTTTTTTTTTGTTCTTTAATGTAACTTTGAGGTGACTTTAATTTAATTAGTTGATTTAATCATGCTGTCCTCTGTGCATGAAATAACCCATTTCAACCTGCATCAGTGTCTCCGTCATGACAGTGGCGGCTCTGCCGGCAGTGCTACAGCTGTATTCCAGGGGAGATAGTGCCTGTCTTTCCTTTTGCTATAAAGTCAAAGTTTTATTTTTTATTATTTGTGTGGTGCTCATATCTTACATTACTAACTGCATTAGGGACCCTTTGCCACTCTCTTCCTGTTTTTTTTTCTCAAATGCAACTGCCCAGGCCTCCCATTTCTCATCTCTGCTGTCAACACATGCAAGCAAACATAGTTGCAAGAGACCATCACTATACTCAGCCTGACAAGCCAGCTACAAATGGAAAAAATGCGTTTAGCCTTATTTTGGTGTAACTAGGACATTTTGAGTATAGGCAGAAAAGTAGATTATGCTGGGGACAAAGTTTGTTGTTTTTTTGGACAAATTTGTACTTACCTGCTGTGAAACCTTGTCACTATTAGAATTCATTTTAACCACCACGAATTTGAGCTAACTGCAACCAGAGTCTGCAAAATTTTTCAAGCAAAAATGCAATTAATTTGCCAGTTTTCCCTGCAACTTTATCTGTAAAAACATACTGTAAGTACTGCAAATGTACTGATTTCTAATACTCTATTTCTATCTCCTTGGTGCATCGATCCATACACAACACCTTTTGTACATTTCTTGTCCTTCTATACTCCATTCTGAATGCATGAGGATAGGTTTGCTCAATTCCTCCAAGACCAACCCAAACACACAACACAAGCTCAAGTTTTTACATTTTATCTTCCATCTAAAGTTTTTACATCGTATCCACAGACCCCAGAAGTTGTTCCCAAGTTCGGGTTATTTCATCGACCACATTAAAGGTCCCATATTGTAGAAAGTGAGATTTCCATATCTTTTTTTTATTATAAAGCAGGTCTTGGTGCTATATTAATACTGTAAAGGTATCAAAGTGCACAATCCCCAAAACAAAATGCACCCAGGACCAATATTCAAAAACTTTGTCTTAAACAAGCCGTCAGGACTTCCGTAACTTTGTGATATCACAACAAGTCAGTCCCCACCCTCAGCCATGCCACAAGCCACACCTACCTGGACCCACCATCCAACATTGCAGGATTTGGTTTCCGTGAAATCTGCTATATTTTCATTCGATCACTCAGAAAACAGTCAGCCAATCAGAAGAGATGTTCAGAGCCTCTTTCTAATTGGCTCACCGACTTGTTACTAGAACTCCAGAGAGAAGCCTGAGAGAGGAGATGCAAAACTACATTAAGATGGTTTTTGGTATTTAAAACTACAAAATGTATTTTCCTATGGAAAATGAAACTTAAAACAACAGAAAAGTGTAATTAAGAACTTTAATTCCTTATGCTTTTACTCACTAATTTAAAACAGGTGTCTCCTCGTTAAATGACAACAAACATATTACACTCACATGTCACAGGTAAAACATTCATTTACACATATCAGTGTCCATTAGACTTTTTTAGACTAGACCTTGTATGTTTCTTCTTTTAACAACAGTTTAAGTCTGTCGTGATGTCAGTCACTTATATTCATGAATCTTAAAAAAAAATAAAAGTAGCTGTCAAACTAGTTATTAAACTGTTTTCTGAAATTCTCACAATAGCATAAACAAGCAATAAATAAATTTTCCTAGGTGAGAGCTGCAGCAGAAATGTTTAATCATGCCACAGTTGGTGCCTTTGAGCCTATTATCTCACTAAGAGTTTGAACACTGGGTTTTCATGAATTTGGTTTTTAGAAAACAGAGAATGGTGCTTTTCTTCTCGTGCTCTGCAGCGGTGTCATATCAAACTGAAAATGTCAGGGAGAAACCACACACATTTTATTACAATTCGTATTGTAAAGCTCTGTGAAGGGTGCCAGCTCTTGACATGTCAACACCTTGATTAGTGTAATAATCCAAGGAAAGAACAGGTGAGGAAATACTGAGGCAACAGCAAGTCTGGCTGTTTTATTCTGCCTCATACTGACAGACATCTTTCTTTATTAATCAGATTCATGAAAAGCTTGACCCCTGAATTTTTTCTTCAAACTGGATAGATTGAATTGCTTGACAGTGTTAAAGCAACACTCACAATTCTTTGTGAGGAATTTGGAGCTTCAAAAAAATTTCAAAACATCTTTGTGATTTAGTATTGAATAAATTAAGGTACATATTATACTAGAAAAAGGTGGATATTGATCTCAGGAATGCATTGCCTTTATTAGCATCAGCTGATTGTCAGACTGCAGTTAACAGTTAACAGCAGTTAAGTGTGTGTCCATTTTCAACTTTTAGATATTATTTTTGTTCTTTCACTCGTCTTGTCCTGGAAACTGGTAAAACTGGTCAAGTCTATACAGCTTTATATTTGTTTCAAGTTAGACAGAGACAGTAAAGTATGACAGGAAATGCAGGGGAGAGAGAGGGGATGTCACGCAGCACAGGGCCCAGGCGGGATATGAAACCAGGTCGCTAGGCCACAACATAAATTTGTTTTGCTGAATACAATACATTTTATCTGTGTCCAGAGTCTGAGACAGCCTCTCTCTGACACTTGCTGCTTCCAACAGACATCAGACATAACAACCACAACTGGGAAACCCTTTCGAGGCTCCGGCCATGGCAGCAGCGGTGACAACCCCTATAACCAAAACACTAAACCCCAGCAAGAGACAAACTGAGCAGCAGTCATTCATTTCAAATGAGCGCTCAGACGCGAAGAGTGACAGAGAGGAGCAGAGCGATGCTCGAGGAGAGATCTCAGCATCTCTTGGAAACAGCAGCAAGTTGAGCAGGGTTCAGTTCGATACAGGTGAGTGGAGTCAGCCAAGGTGACAGCCAAGACAAGAGCAGAAGTGAGTGCTGCAAATATTCTGTGACTTCTGTACCATCACCTGTTGCTGCTGATGTACAGGCATATTAGTGAAAAGGATAAAGAATAAAAACATGGATTTGAATATATTAGCAACTACATAGCAAAATGCATTTTTGATAGTGTTGACTGTCACAAATCCCGTCATTAATCAAAGACATTTGTGGTGGTTAATGCAACCTTAAATCTTATCTAAATTTATACCTGATTTTAAAGCCCCTGAAAACTTGGTCAAAAACTGTTGTTTTTTTTGTCATAACATTAAATACCAATGACTAAGCAAAAATCAAACACATCATGAGGTATAATTTATTAAGAGTTTCACTCTCAAAATCAACTTAAGCAGGACTTTGTGGATGCAGTTAGATTAGATTTAGATTACATTTGAGGGATTGTAAACAAACAGCCCACCAACTGTGTTCAGAAATCTCTTGTGAAATTACCAAAGCTTTTACACTTATCATGGTATAAATTCAATCAGGGAGAAGTTGGTGTTGAAATAAAGACTTTTGAAATTGAATGCATAAAAGTGCAACATCATTTTCATCATTTCATCTTTGCAGCTTATCCAGTTTTTTAAACCAGAGTTTCGTAATATTTCAGTATATTCTATGTGAAATAATTGTCCCTATATACGTGAATCCATCCATCTATGCTCCAGTGTATGTGTCCCTCTGTGCAAGACTGAAATTATGCAGTTTCCCTTCCTCCACTAAGGAGGCTACAGTATATGTGAAAATATCATAGGCCAGATAACTGTGTCTCCAAACTCCTACCCAGGAGTCCCCATGTTCCTATGGCTGTGACGTTATTGTGCTTTAGGCTAATTGATGGTGCTGGCAGGTAGAAGGTCCCAGAGGGGCCTTGTGGGAGCAGTGGATCTAATATTCTGCCTGACAGACAAAGGCAGAGGTAACCTGGAACCTGCTTATTACTAGTGACACCTCACAAATATGGAGCAGCGGCTAATAACTAAGCAGACCCCATGAGAGCCTTTGATGGAAGAATGCTGGCTGGGGGGAAAGTGAGCTTTCAGCTAACAGGCTTTTATTGAAATTACACAAAAGGTTCTCACACTTTGGGATACAAGGGATGAACAAGTCCTATATTGCCTGTTTGCAGTGTGCAGAGGACAGAATGCACATATTGACATGAGTGATATGAGCATCATAAGAGTGGGTATCTGTGGGGATTGACACACTGGAAATCATTTTTTCATGATGCAAATAACTAAAACACACACACAAAGGCTTTATGAGGTAGTGTCAGTGTGGAGTGGCCTTATTTGTGCATCTATCCTGATGCTTATAAGGGTCATTTACATATGGTTAGTTTTCCAATTGTAACCCAGATTTTATATGGTCAAAAATACAGATCGGTTCATTAAAGAAGCGTGACAAAGAGAGCATAAGTCAAATTCTATTCTTTATTTTTATATATGTGTTTTTATCCATGCTAGCAGTGTGACACTACAATAACAATGTTGGTCAGGCAGTCGTCCACCACCTTGGATAAAATTGCCATGAAATTTGGAACAATCCTCCATGATGTCCTGAGGATTAAGTTTAAGGACTTTGGTGATACCCTGACTTTTCATCTTGTGACTCCAATGACTCAATGTTTTCAGTTATCTAGTAAAGTATCTCAATTAGGTTAGATGGATTCATGTTTCCCAGATAGTGTATCCTATTGACTTTCCCTCTAGCATCACCATGAAGTCCGTATTTTATTTGGCGCAATAATTTTGGTTTATGATTTACCAAACACCTGCAGAACTCACTGTTATCCCCATCAGCCTCAGTTGTACTTTGTGTTTAGCGCCAATTAGCAAATCTTAGCATGCTAACATGCTAAACTAAGATGGTGAACATGGTAAACATTACCTGTCATATCAGCATGTTAGGTTTGTTATTTAAAACATGTTAGCATACTAACATTAGCATTTATATCAAAGTATTAGCCTACATCGGCTAACTGCAGCCCCACAGAGCTGCTAGCATGACTGTGGGTCATTATTTATTTACTAACAAGCAACATTTCTGTTGCTGATATTCTGTGCCTTCATTGATCATTCAGATGTGTATCACTAGTGATTTGCTTTTGTAATTTGCTTGATTGTTTGGCACAAGAAACCACATCTATGCCAATAAATAGTTTGCAATTTGGTGTGTGAGCACACACAGTATAAGATGTCACACTGTCTTGACATTATGATTGGGTGCCAGAAGTTCATTAGAATCAGAATAAATTATAGTTCCAGTACATCTTGATTTTAATATCCTGATTTTAATTTGAGACAAGAGGTGGCAGTCACTGTGGTTAATGAGCAATTAATGATGGACATGATAGAAGGAGCTCTGGAGCCAGCAACCTGAGGCATGAGGTGGGGAGACAGCACATCAAGTGGACAGGTTGTGGGCGTCAGGCAGTGTATGATACTGTTCTTGACAATCATGAAGAAGATAGGATCAGATCTATCAAGAGCAGCTGGGTTTGAAGGAGTAATAAATAGAAGCTGGTCAAAGATGACATTCTGAGGTCTGTTTACAGCCTTCACCTGACTGGAAATTAGAAACTATTAACAGCTGACAGGAGGATAAAGGACCACAAACACAGTAAGAGCATGGGGTGATGAATAATACATAGAGTTCTTTGCAACCACACCCACAGGACTCTGATAGGGTATTTATATCAGGACACTGTTAGTATCAGTTAGTATCTTGGAGCTGGTTAGTGTCTCAGATTAGGAGACAAAAACTGATTAACACACAAAAAAACCTATCATAACAAAACTGACTTAAAACAGAACAGAATACTGATTTATTAAGGAAATAGAGGGGGTGCTAATTCTTTTTTCTTTTTTTGTTGTGATTGTGAAGCTGTGATTAAATATAATGAAAGTTAATCATGCATAAAATAAGATAGACATATAAACATAAAAGAAAATTACAAACTAAAAAAAGTACATGCATAACAAACATAAAAACAGTCAATTTAATAATAGCAGGGAGAAAGTGTCATGGTTTGCCATGGCAGACACTTTTTGTTTTATTTTGTAATTGGTTTCCATGTGTGTCTCTGTGTTTTTGCTTCCTGTCTTGGTCCTGTTTCTGTATGGTGATTGCCTGCCCCGCCCTAATGTGTTTCACCTGTGTTCAATCACCCTTGCCTCCCTTGTGTCTATATAGTCTTTGTGCTCCCCTTTGTCGGTTCGTCTGTTGTTCTCTGGGTATGTCCTCGATCTGTTCATATCTGTTTAATCCTCAATCTGTTCACGTGGCCTGTTCATGTCTGGTTTGTTTTCGGTCTGTTCATGTCACCTGTTCATGTTCTCTTGTTGTCATCCCCTGTGGTTCCCTGTGCTTGTGATATAAGTTCTTTTGTTAAATAAACCTGTCTGCTCCCATGTGTTGGCTGCATTTGGGTCCAGCCTTACCCCTCAAACCCTGACAGAAAGGAAAAGACACGGGTACAAACATGAGCCAAAATATAAAACAACACTTAATTATATATCCGACATACAGATCATTTCACCATTAGATCACAATAAAAAAGTAATTAAAATTCAAGTGTATTCAAGCAACTCTAAAGTAACAGAAAATGTCTGTGGAGTTGAAAACATACGATATATAGTGTTTTCTCACAGACAAAATAAGATGAAAAGTTCTTTTTTTCTTTTTCTCTTTCATACAGTACGAGACCCTCCAGTATCTGTAGATTGCACTTGAAATTAGTTAGAAGGATAGGTCTTGTGTGGAAAACAGGTTTTCTTGAAGAACAAATTAAATTCATAATCCTCATACTCATATATTCTCAAGGGTATTGACTGAATTTGTGATGTTGTGAGACTTGTCATGTTGTTAGAGCAAAGAATTAAAAGCCACAAAACTCCAGAAATCATTAAATGTAACAAGCCCTGTAGGTTTGATGAGCTAATAGTCTTACTTAAGAAACACAACTATGGCTCTGAAGCAGAGGTTTTTATGAGCATGATCGAGACCTAGTGTTTTATTGTGGACAATCATTACAGTCATTACAGTGCAAAAGTGGGAAGCTAATGCACACATTTGTAGTCTCAATGTCCTCTTTGCTCACAGCTGTATATGCAGTGCAAGCTTATGGGCAAGAAATACTGAAGTCTCTGTGCTGGTAGGGGACAGAGCTCTGCAGCACTGTTGACCCAGTTGACTCACTGATATTATGCAGTCCACCGGGGGCATATCAGAAAGCATACTGTATCTGCAAGTTTCCTTTTTACTGGAGCAAAGCAGCAGGTATTGTCAACTAGAAGTCATGTAGATTATCATAGATTCCAATAGTGACCATTTTTACAGTGACGAAAAGTATCATAACCAGAAAATATCATGCAGCATAATCCATGTCTCTGCCTTCCATCTGTATTATTCCATACAGTCATAAAGAATATGGCTAAATTCACATTCAGAGCTGTGGAAGCATGTTATACAGCTTAACTCTATAACTGACACAGAATTAAAGGTCCCTTATTGTATTAACTGAGATTTTCAAGTCTTTTTTTTGTTATAAAGCAGGTCTAGGTTCTATATTAATTCCTTGAAAGTATCAAAGAGCTCAGTCCATGGAGAAATGTGCACAGCTCATGTCCAGATACTGTGCCATAAAACAAGCCATCAGGACTTCTCTAACTTTGTGATGTCACAACAAAGCATGCCCCAAGCCCCGCCCACCTGATCCACCATCCAGCCTTGGAGTATTTGGTGTCTCTGGGTGTTTACCCGAAATCTGACATATTTTCATGAATCTGCCATCTGCCTGAGAGAGGAAGTGTAAAACTACATTGAGATGGTTTTTGTTTCTTAAAACTACAAATATATCTTAAGGCTCAACACTTCAAATAAACCACAGGAAAAGTATAAAATATGGGACCTTTAACCACAGACATACAGTATAGTGTTACTCTGGGAGGCTTTACAAGCCTCACACACACTTATGGTGCTCTCAAGTTGTTTGCTATCAAATAACATTATATCCTCACTACTTTCACATATATGAAATATGTTTGATATATAGTATGTGCATACATTTTATTGGATTACAGATGTTTTCCTTCTGTGCACACCAAGCTTGTAGTATCCTATATACAATGCCCCTTTGCCTACTTTGTCTTCACTTTGTGTCTCTTATTCACAGCCTCTTTCTCTTTCACACATTCATAAACACACTCTACCACCAACAAATAAAGCAACACTTAGCGCAATGGCTGTGAACCTGGCATTTTCCATGCAGCCAAAAAATGTCACACTGCTGCAACAAAGTTTTTATTTTGAGGTGCTATTTCCATGTGTTTCACACTGCTGCTTCCTTGCAGAATTACGACAGCAGAATGTGAGCTTTTCAACTATTTTTGCAGATAAAATCTAAGATATACCTCAAAGATGTGAAAATGATTTCCCTTTGTTTATTTACACAGCTCCTGATTGCTATTTGTTATTACTTTACTAAAACACTCATCTAACAGATGTTAAGACTGTGTAAACCATCTGATTATACTTGACTCAATAATGCACTCAACAATACGTCTCTCTATTAAATAAAAAAAAAAGTCTTGCTGTCATTCACCACAGCACATGATAGATGTAGAAGTTGATTACTTCTTGAGGCTCTTGTTGCGAGTATGACTTCAAGTTTTTCAAATGTGATCTGAAAATCTGAAAACTTCACTTAATTCATGGCTTGGTAAGTAAAATGTCTCTCCTCTCAGCATGGCCGCTCTCATTTATTCTCATAGCGTAGTCAGTTCAGTCTTTTATAAAGCAATGAATTTGAGATTTAGCACTGCGGACTGGCCTCATGCCTAATTGATTATGAGGAACATTTAACTGTCTTACGGCTCGGAGCAAATTGGACATTAATGCCATCTCCTTTGTGCAGATGCAAATGTTTACTCTTCCTCTGTTTTTCTGTTTGCACAGAATGCATTTATCTGCCTCAGTAGCTCTGTCTTTTTCTCTCTGTGTGTTCAATTCACTTTGCTGTGCTGTGGCTGCACCTCCAGGCCTTGCTTGGAGCCTGAAGGTGAAGCTTAGGATTTACCAGCTGATCTACGCTCCAACTCTCACCTCTAGTCACAAGCTTTGAGTTGTGACCAAAAGGATGAAACTGCAGATACAAGCAGTTGAAATTAGTTTTCTTTGCAGGGATAGGCTGTGGAGCCCAGATTCTGTGATACCCTATCTAAGCTCCTAACCTGTTATTGCAACAGTTGCGCCTTTATGTTGAATGGAGCCTGCTGGGGTGGTAGGGGCATCTGATTAAGATGTCTCCCGGAAGCCTCCCTGTAGGGGTATTCTGGGCACGTCTGACTGGGAGGAAGCCCAGAAGACTCGAGAGGGATTATGTATTCCAACTGGTCTGGGAAGGCCTCGGGATCCCCTAGAAGAAGCTTGGAGCACATGGCTTGGGAAGAGGATGGCTGAGCTGCTTTTATTACTTTGCTACCACTGGAGTCTGAGAAGGGGATGGAGAGGTGGAGACATGGATTTTTTTTAATGCCTTATTTGTTAAAAATTAGTATTGCTGCAAATTCCATCACAATGGCATAAAGTAGAACATTTATTTAATTTAACAACCAACAAAAGAGAGCACATACTGTAGCTCTGCTGAGGCTGTAAATTCCTTGAAATTTCTTATTAATGATATCAAATATTTAGAAGATCTTATTTACATCTGGAACGGCATCAAAATAGCTAGGATGATATATAATCATGCTAATTTTTAGAGAATAACTGAATCCAGGAAAAATGAACTCTGCCCAAGGACAAGTGAGTGGCTTCCTTGAACTGCTTGTTATACTGTATACGAGACTTAATAAAGACCAACCTGACTGCAACAAAATGCAAAAGCCACAACATGAACATAAAAGCCACAAAACAAATGCAAAAGCCACAACACGAATACAAAAGTCACAACACAAATGCAAATTAAGCCACAACGGAAGTGAGCAGTGGTGTGTCTGTACTAATGGTCTGGCTTTTGCATTTGTGTTGTTGGTTTTGGATTCGTGTTGTTGTTTTTGTATTCGAGTTGTGGCTTTTGTTTTCATATTGTGGCATTTGCATTTGTGTCGTTCCTTTTGAATTTATGGTTTGACAGGTCAACACAATGCAAAAGCCACAACGCAAATACGAAAGCCGCAACACGAATACTGTCCGGCTTTTGAATTTGTGTTGCTGCTTTTGCATTTGTGCTGTGGCTATTCATGTTGTTTCTTTTCTTTTGTTGTGGCACAACTGTCAACTGAGTGATTCTGCAGCAGTCTTTTTTCTAAATTATGCAGCTCTTTTTTTAAAGTTTTTAACAAAACTCCATTCACATCTGTTAAGTAGTTTTTGAACAGACAAAAAGAGAAATGGGACCAAAAACAACCTCCCTGCCCTAGGTAATTGTACAGCATTTACTGCAGTCAGAGCTATGGCTGCTCTTTGTAATGTCAGCGCTGTGTGTTTATGTCTGTGTGCATGTACAGTATGTGTAGACAAAGAGATCTGTCATTGCCTTTTTGAAAAGATATGCAGCAAAATGCTCTGTGACCTTGTCATATTTTTGTTTTAATCCCATTCAGATGAATAAAAACACACCATAGCCGATGAGCTGCTACCAGAACATAAACATTCAAATCTGTAAAGTGAGACATGGATTTTTTCTGTTTGAGGACAAATAACTGCACATTTTGCATGTGTAAGTCTGTCTATATACTGTATGCGATACTGGCTCTTTTTGGTGACAGGAAACCTCATGGTAGTCAACTCTTCGGTCAAAGTCCTCACAGACATGGTGGCAACATTTGCATCATCTACAAGATTCCTTATTGTATATTTTTCTGAAATTGTCAACATCAAAGTGGCGTCTAAAGAGTATTTTCTATTCCTGATTTTAACAATGTTATAGTGGAAGATTTGTGAAGAAAATTCAGAGAGGCAAAAGGTGAACATAATGTACCCTGAGCTGTGACATAAAAAAGTCAATTTCCTCCAGTTTGTATTTTAAGGCAGGGATCTGAACAAGTGCATCTTTCTGCCATCTAGGTTCTGTCATATCCAATCTAAAGCCATGCATAGTGATCTTCCCCTGTGAAAACAGCAGCATGCCCGGCCTGACTTTTCAAGTTCCACCTGACTCTGTGCATATAACATGGTCAACTTCACGAACACAACTGAGTGTTTAGACATGCCTGAGAAGAAAACGAAAATGCCAAAAGGTGGAGGTTTTGTGTGTGTGTGTGTGTAGGGGCACTGTGATTTTTACTGATTTTTATCTAGACCATATTACTATAGATCCTAATGCATCAAGATGTACTCTACAGGAGCTTGTAGGTAAATTGATGCAGCTTTTATTTGACACACTTTGTAAACTGTAACAGTGGGACATTTTGTACTGTAAGTTCAAGGTTTTTATATTCAAAGCTGAATCAGCATCATCAACATCATCAATGAAAGCAGTCGGCTTATTGAATAGCATTAAATTATAAAACAGACAGTGTATCAATTTAACATGTAAAAATATTCAAAATATACCAAATTAGCTATTAAAGGACCAGTGTGTAGGATTTAGGGGGATCTCTTGGCAGAAATATAAGACAATAATGTTCATAACTTCATTTTCATTAGTGTTTAATCACCAGAAACTGAGAATCATTGTGTTTTCGTTAATTAGAATGAGCCCTTGATATTCATATAGGGAGTGGGTCCTCTTCCACGGACTATGCCATGTTTCTACAGTAGCCAAGAACAGACAAACTAAACTCATTTTTATATTTTTATGTTACCTAAAGGCCACCGTAGGTTCTCATACACACTTGGAAAGGGAGGGGTGAGGGTTGTTCAACTTGGTGTTGTTCATCTGCGACCTTGCCACTAGAAGCCACTAAATCCTACACAGTGTGCCTTTAAACGTCATAAAAATCATTACAGAATGTGGAATAATTCCAATTCTTATTTTCTTCTCTTTCAGCTTTTTGAGTATATGTCATTGCCTTATCATATTCCGATATTTTTTGGTAGTTCTTTCACATAGATCCTTAAGGTGGTGCCATCAAATCAAGCAATTCCTCTTAACACACTGGAGAAGCTGTCACTGCTGATGTAGTTAATAATATATAGTTATTTCTTTTTAACAGGGGATTCTCACTATGCTGCGGGTTCCAGTGTCACTTCTTCATACATCATTCATGAGCAATATATTTGTTTAATGAATTCATAAACTAATATCATGATAAATTTACAAGTCTGGCTTGAATTCTAAAAAAGGTTTCTAAATCACTTACCCAGCTGACCGTAGTAACTAATAACATGTCAATTATTCATTGATCAAACAGTGATTAACGTCATAATAAAATATTAACAAGTGAATATGAAAAGTTTAGCGTGTAGGTGAAGACGCAGCGAGCTATTTTTGCTGCACACTGTAATGTAAGACTTGGTGTGTGCGTGCTTGTGTTTGAGTGATGGTGAGTTGTCTGGAATATATGTGAACCTTTTTCATTCAATCAGAAGCTTTTTTTTGAAAGAAATCTCAATAGAATGTGTTCTGTAAAAATGTGGCTTGTTTTTCATATTATATTCCTTTTCTAAATATATCACTGAGGAAATTCATAGTGCATCATTCCAGTATGTGAGACAGCGGCCAATTAAACAGTCCCTGAATGTTAAAAGACATTATTGCTTTCCTCGGTGATGCAGACTCATTTTATTGCACTTTCTTACATCATAACTACCATAAGACTGATGAGACTTGACTGGTGTCACAGAGCTTGGACAACTCTCTATACTTCACCAAGATTAAGGGCCAGTAGACTTGAAATGTGGCAGAGAGAATTAAATTACATAATTTAGTCTTTTCCCATTAAAAACCGGGAATCTCGAGTCATTAAAGCTGCCATTCTTCTGGAAATGCCATCCAGGAATTCAGATTCAGACTTACTGACATTTGTCCATTTATGAGGGAAAAGCTTGTTGCTGGTCGCTGGGCTGATAATAACAGAGCTGACGGCTTCAACAGCAGCCTCGTCTTGTTTTTCCTTCTCTCTGCATGACCTAAGAATGACTTCAGTTTCTGGCAAATACGTTTTTTTTCTCCTCTGTTTTGAGTGAGCACTTATCTCTATTTAATTTGCCACAGAATCTTCCACTCTTTCATACTTTTCCTTTTTTCCCCTTCAGCTTCTCTGCATATCATGCCACGCAGAGTTCAGCTAGTTCCTCACTGTCTATGCTGTTGTTAGAGTAGCTTGTTGTAGTTCTCAAGTCAAAAGAAAATGCAAATGATAGAACAATAATGGATTTTTATGTACACCCTCCCTGGTCTTCTTTTCGAGTTCATTCAGGTACATATTCAGCATATGGACTTCAAACACAAACATAATATGTGGTGGAGATGATTCCTCTTTTGAGTGCAGTAAAGCTGACAAGTCGTGTTGGCGCAGTAAAGTGGCTGAGGCTTCTGCAAATCTTGATTCATGGATCAGCTCCATATGAAATAGAAAAAAAGAAAAAAAACCTACTTTGTGCAGCTCAGTATATGAATTTGCATGAGGAAGATTACACCAACACACGCTGAGGCATGTCATGGGTACATATGATGGATGAGTCATGTGGTGTGTGTTCGTAATTTCCTAATTTGTTCCAAAGCTTCAACAATCAGCTAGTCCCTCTTTCCGTCTGTAGCACGCCGGTGAATGTCAGGAGTTCATCTGTATCATTTTCCTCTGAAGCGTGCTCGCTGAAAGACTGCCAGTGTGGTGTGCTGAAGGTTAGCTGCATAAGATGTTGGGAGTTATGTGATGAGCATGCTTTATCCCACTTAGTGCATTGTGTTTCTGTGAAGGGTTTTTTTTTTTTTCTTGAAAGATTTAGATGCAGCACTTTGAGATATATTTTTCACACCCGGAGCTCAATTTGTCATTCTTATCTACAACACTAATCTATAGTGAAGGCATGAGGGGTATCACTGTTGGTGTTGCGGCGTTTGTTTGTCATGTTTATATTTGTGTGTCTGTGGATGAATTACATTTCATTAATCATTCAAGGTTAGGCAGACAGAGCAGTAGAAAAGGAGAGGTAGGGATAGGTTTGATTTTTGAAAGAAAAAGTTGCTTTGCCTCTTCTTTTTTTTTGAACCACTAAGATCTCATCAGTCTCAGCTTGCAGATTACAGCTTCCCTCCCTCATCATTTGCATAGCCTTCATCCACTCCATGACTGAGTAAAAAAGGGTGAGGGAAGCTTCTCTAGCAACACACCCCTCATCATTTATTAACTAAATGAGTACTGATGCGGCTGCTGATGCGGCTCCCCATTAAGATGAATCCTCCTGGTCTCTCAGGACCCCTGCCTCTTGAAATAGGATATACCCACGTGTATTACTGAAGTTAATATTTTCAATATTGACATGTTCACTGTTAACGTTGTTTGAATTGAGTTAACTCGGGTTGGATCTTAAGAGGTTAGCCGGCTGATATTAAAGCGTTGGCCTTGGATCAACATATCTGGGAGTTTTTCGAGGAGATTGGAGAAAATGTGTGTCCCCTTATACAGGAAAGTGACCTGAGGCGAGAGAGTTTGGCTGAGGCAATAAGGCAGAAAATCTAATATGGTGGCAGGCGTGGACTGTCCCACTGGGCTAGGCTCTCTCAAACAGTGAAAGTAGGCATCTTACTCTGTTTGTGTGCCCCCCCCCCCTCCTCTTTCTGCTCCTCCGCTCTGCCCTTCTTATCCTCACATCAGGCTTACATACTTCACTAATGCATGCTTGCCCACACAGTTACATATAAATAAAGTGATAAGCTGAGAGTCCTGTCATGCAATGACCCTAACCTCATTGCAGAGTTTATTGGGCAGCTTCACCGGAGAAGTAACCTCATTTTGCCTGTAGGAATACAGAGTCAGCTATTTGTTTGGCTGGTTGCACACTTTCAACACCCATATACCCCCTCTGCCTTCTCCCACTGTCCAGCCTTACCTCTGTCCACCCGTTTGTTTTGCAAATAAATCAACCCACCACCTGAGTATACACACACACACACACACACACACACACACACACATATCTAAAGATGGTTTAGTGGATTGCCAGCAGAGATATGGTTCGATAGCTTTGGGCAAAAGAATAACATTGTCAACTTTCTGCTGAATTGCAGACGTAATGTCCATAAACAGCATAGTCATCATCCCTGGTGTTGTGGCATTGGCTGCACTCATGAACAGGTACGGGCCAACTGCCCCGAAGTCTGGTCATAAAAGAAGAGGAAAGAAACCGGCAAAAATTAAATTTATTATTCTTTAATACGGTACTGAAAGAAGCAAATGACCTTGTGCCATGTTCCCTTTTAAATTTTAGATTTTGTTTTATCCCCTTGTCTTTCATCAGTTGTTTTTTCCTGGTTTATTTCCATTCCTCCTTCCATTTCTGTCTCACCACAAGAGTGTCGGAGTGCAAGGACATGTCGCATGACAGATTATTCATGTCCGGTCATGAACAGACTTTCCTACAGATGGAGAATTACAGCCTTATTTCCATACTTCTTTACATCACTCCCGTACTCTCCACTAACTTCCCCATTCTTGCACAGCTGACTGCACAGTGAACTCCCAGGTCCTCATGGGGGCACAAGTCCACCACCTCAGCCTGTCCACTGTGGCGTTCAGCTGCCCTGCACACTTGGTGTGCACTGTATACTGCTATTATAGTTGATGTGGGGAAAGAACACAGATGTTGATTACAGAGACAGAAAATAGCCACTACTCACTACACATGCATTATGCATCAGCTTTCAGTGATTGATTGCTAGTGATGGTGATTTTTTACCCGCATTTGATTTCTTCCTCTTCTCTTGGTTTGTTTGTGTTTTTGTCTGTACATCAAAACCCTCCTTTTCAAATTGGTCTTGCGTCCAAAAAGTTGTAATCATCCTTTTTTTTTTGGTTGTTTTCTCGGCAAAGAACCTCTTGTGGCCACGTCAGAGAATGTCACCTCTCTCAGAGACAAAGAAAGAGTAGCTTCATATTGTTGTAGCGTTGACAAAGCTACATAATACATCTTTGTATTCTTTCCATAACCATAACCAACAACTTTTAGTAGCTTCAACATAACCACACCCTAACCATAGTGATGCCATATCAGGCAATGAAATTAGGAAACTAATGAATCAATTCAGTAACCATTATAGGTTCATATGGGGTTGCTTCATTTTGGAAGACAATGATAAAAAGCTCATTTTAGCAAGTTTGGATGTTCATCAGTCACATCCTCTGTCTCTCTGTTTTTCTCTATTGTGCTTTTTTCTCCATGGCTCTAACTGCTCTTGGAAGAATGGTCATTCTATCAAATAGAACCATCAATTCAGGATTGTACGTTGTTTGTGCTCCACTCTCATTAGCGTCAACAGTTCAAGCGGCTGATTACAAAAAAAAAAGAAAAAAGAAACAACTTCAACTGCACTGAATTATCAATTATATTATCATCTACATTTTGGGCAGTTTGGTACAGGGTGCGAGGGGGACTTTGTAAAGTACCTATTGAGGCACACAATGGCCTCATCCATCTTCTTTGCTTTCCTTTCAGCTCTGATTAAATGAGTGTGATGGATCTCACCATCATTAGGGAGACTGAGGGCTGGCGGATTGCAGCCATCACAAATCAGCTTTATGTGGGAAGAGCATGGAGTGGCAGCGACAGCTTTACGGCTCCTGTGATATTAATGGAGTGGACCGTTTTACATTGCATGGCCCTGCAGCCCCTTTTCGCATCAGATGTATGGTAACCAAGGGTCATTATAGATCTCTAGGCTCCAAGTTACAAGGATTTCCATTGGTGTTCCCTACCTTAGTCAGCACATTACTGGTTGTCTGCAACGGTGTTGGAGTTACTGTTCAGTATTCTCATCCTGAATTCACTTTGTTAATGCCGACCTAGTGCCTCGAGATGTAAATTATATCTAAAAGTACGGTGCATAACAAATCAAACAAAAAAAATCTACCTGTGTTTCTTTGAGTTCGAGTTTTCTTCTGCTACTGAGAGGCACTAATGAGAATATACTGTTCACCTATGGTATGAAATTGCAACCTATGCTAAATAGCACAAGAGGACTCCAGAGTGTCTTCACTCCTATTTAACTCAATTAGTGTGTGTGTGTGTATGTGTGTGTGTGTGTGTGTGTGTGTGTGTGTGTGTGTGTGTGTGTATGTGTGTGTGTTTTTTTTTTTTTCTGACGATGCAAGTGTGGAGTTCTTTTATGCTCCACTCACCGTGGAAAGCATCTTCTTATAAAGCATAAGAAAGAGGCGTGTCGCACATCAAGATTACGTTTCATAATCTCAATCCCTCTCTGCACCTTAGCAACAGACAGAGCAGGATGCCATTGCTGCTGTGACTGCCACAAAAAGTGGGTCTTCTGAGGAGACTGGTGTTAAAAATGTACACCGTACTTTCACAGTAATGTGGGTTTCTATGGGAAAAAAAATTGAGATATATACAGTTCTTTTACTGCTGATGTAAAGATGTCAAAATGATGGCTTTCCAAATGTGTTTCAGCTTTTATCTCCCAACTTTGTCAGAAGTCTCATTTTGATATACACTAACCTCTAAAAGTTTTAAAAGCACAATTTCATCACCTCTTCTTCTACCGTCTACTCCTTCATTCCTGTGCACAATATTCTCAAAGTATGAGACATCACATGTGAAAACATCAATTTCACGTGTGATGCTACATGTGAAATTAATAAATAAATACATACATGCATATATACATATATAGTCTACATGTGGCTCAATAATGTAAATAAGTATTTCACATGTGATGAATTCATAAAAGCCATATGGGATTTGTGGACGTTTCATGAGGAATGTAATATTTCCCATCGAAAACCATAAATTTTACATATGCATCTGCAAAGTCAGGGTCACAAGAGTGTTCAAAAGTCGAACCTGTGCAAATGTAGTATGCAATATGTACATACGAACAATTTTCATATATTGACATATATGTCTAGTTCAGACAAATATGTATGTTGTAGACATATGCTAGATAAATATTTATCCATTCAAAAAGCCTATGAGTATCAGAATGAGATGATAGATATGTTTAAAAATGAATCAGATATTAGATAAGAAAATATATATATAATCATATAGATTTGTATATGTATGTTGAATTTGCATGTATAAAATAAATATATATTGTTAAAATATGTGGTTGCAACATTTTAAACCATATAAAAATTCATCATACAGATATTTTTAATAAATGTACATATACTAATCTTACGATGGGTATTTTATATATGTTATTAACTTATATCTTCATCTATCCAGAAGATGTATATAAATGATATTAATATATCCCCAGTCTTGATAAAGGACATATATGTCATGTTAGATTTCTTTATGGGGAAGAACATAGGCTACTATATAGTATACTTGAGCGAATGGTAAGATAATAATACCTATTCTTTCATTTGTGCCTTCAACAATTTTCTCATCAACCTGACAACATAGAAAGCCTTTCACCTTTATTGCCACATTATCGCCTTCTTAGTTGCAGAAATCCATCAACAAGCTAATTGGTAGAAAGGAAGTGCAATACATGAAGTCACATATGTACAAACACACACACACATAACCCACAGCAAATAATATGCTATTTATATCTCTCATTACTACACTTCAGCTTGAAATATTTCTTTAGTTGCCGAGAACCATCGACAAGCACAAAGACACAACAAAAGTATTGCCGTCATTAGCAGCAGGAATGGAAGTGGCAGAGAGGGTATGACAGATTCACCACACCTGGGGTGGAGGTCACCTTTCCTGGGGAAAATGGCATTACAGCTGCAGTAAATTCAGGCAGATTGTTCTCAAGTGAGCAAGCTGGGGAAGGCAATATTAGAGCAGCAGAAAAACAAAAACAAAAGTAAGCCAATAGGAGACGCAGTGGGGCGTCAGGGTTTTGCTTTCAGAAATGAGTTATATCCAAACCATAGGCAGCCCCACTGAATACAGAGCAGCAGAGTCCCATGCCTGCACTACGCGACTTCCAACGATGTGAAGTGTTCTCTAAATCTGTGTTTTTTTCTGTGTGTGTATGTGTGTCTGTGTCCCTTTGATATGTGTGAATCATAAAACAATGGCTCTGTGTGAAACCTCTCTAGCAGAATATGCCTAGTGTGAAAATCCATCCACCCCACATGAGCTAACATTTTACTCATTAATGTCTTGACAGGTTTGCACCAGAAATACCAAACAGCCCGCAGAACGTGTCTTTGTATGAAGATGACAGCATTTGCAGTGTTGTTTGCGTCTGTGTGTGCATTTGTTTGTTTGTTTGTTCGTGTAGTTGGTTTTTGACATGTGTTTTTTTCCCTTTCCATCCCTTTTTGTTTTTTGACATTCTCATCGCACACACTCAGTTGAGGGACTGACTGTAATCTACAGCCTATTGTCGATGAGTCATTCTTTTCAGCGTGGCCATTCATACATATTCAATGGTTTGTCACCAATGAAAAAGTGATTAAAAGGAAAATCCATGAAAAAGCATGGTAATGTGACAGAGTGTAATATCCTCATATAAACAAGGGGAGCGAAATTCTCGAACGAATGTATGTAATACACAGTATACTGACTAAACTAGATGTAGATGAACGCAGCAGGGAAGTTTATATATCTATGCATAAAACTATTTTTTACGTTTGTAAACAACTGCAGAACACATGCTGATTGGTAAATGAGAATTTGTCCTCTGTGGAAGATGACAAAATTTAATTTCCTGTAGTTGTTGAGATAGTTCACTCCAGACCGTGTCATTGCCGTCCCATCATCAATAGTTACGTCAGTAACGTCTCAGAAGTTAAATGATGGAACTATCTTAGTAACAATACTCTGCTATGTACAGTGCATTGACAGAGTTAGCTGTAATCATTCCTCCGTCCATACTGGCCTTGTCGCAATCTGTTTTGAGCAACGAAATCTTCATTCCTCATTCCACCCAAAACTGCAATCTGAAGTTCAACCAAAGCTATTGTGAGGCTACAGAAGTCTGGGTACCTAATAGCTGCATGTATGTCTCTTTTCATGACACAACCACTAACGCAATGGTATCTTCTTAGAGTGACTGCAGTGACCAGTAACTCTCTCAACAGAAAAATGGCAAATGAATATTGTATTGAGATAGATCTGAAAAAAATCTGAACCTATCCTTCAAGTCATATATATCACAGTAAGCTGTTACTCTCTACCTATCCAATTAATTTAATTTCAGTTTCATGAGCAGCCAGTGCTGTGTTACACTGACTGTAAGCACCACACAACAGGTAACCTGGGACAGAGTTGGCACAACTCACCAATCCACATACTAAACAGAAGGTGAGAGACAGCACGGCCGACATATGCAGATCTTAAAGCATCAGTTATATATGCCTCCTGCACAATAAATCTCACGCCCACTGGTCTCTTCTGAGTCCTAAACATGAACCTGGAAAGAGACCTGAGCATAACACCAGAGTGGCAGGAATAAATTTCCACTCCCCACCCATCCTTCCTGTAAAGCAGAATGTGGGAGGATAGTAAGCCAGGAAAGGCAGGTCTAGTCAATGCTGCACATATGTCCTGCTCACATTCCACTGATCTAGCCTGTTGATGCCAACGGGGATGGTCCTTGCCTGCCAAAATGTAAGCTTTGCCATCGCACAGACAGCGGGCAATCATATGTTTAGACTGTGGACTTAGCATGTATTTGTATTTGCACACTGTCTTCCCAGCTACTCCAATGATGAGAATGTCAGAGATGGGGGGGTGTTCGTTTGAAGGTGGCAAAGCACGTACCTATCATTGTGTTTGACAGTGCTTCATCCTTCTTTTCAGAAAAGTCGTTAAGTGGAACAAGGGAGAGAAAGTGAGACACAGTAATATCCAACCACCTACCAGTGTTGATGGCCAAAAAGCATTGCAATATCAGGTTGGGGAGCAAAGACAAGGCCAAGCATCATCTTTTTTGCTCCTCAGACATCAAAGTAGGAGAGGTCAGAGCTTCACAAGGGCAGAGGGGCAGCGCTTGGTGGAGCTGCCACCACACGACCTCACTGTCATCGGAGCACAATGCACCACATGAGACTGCTGGAAGTCATCCCACCACTGCTGGCATCCTGCCACGGCCAGACGGCTGGTGTTGTTGTTAATGAGTGAAAGGAAATGCTGCCAGTGTGGGTCAAACTTGATGACTAAGCTTGGGCAGGACGAGGACAAGATTATCCTGATTGGCTTAGCATGCAGATGGGAAAATTATCAGCTCACAGATACAGTACATGGGGAAAATTGGAGAAGATTGCTTAAGCCCATAATGCCTCTATGCTCATCTATCCATTTCCGTTGCTTACCCTTTGTGGATCACAACGGCAGCAGAGGATGCCAGACATCCTTTTTTTCATCTGCATTCTCTACCTTTTCTTTTCCTGGGAGATCGAGACGCTCCCAGGCCAAAAAGGATTTGTAATCGCTCCAGCACGTTTAGGTCTGCCTCAAAGAGTCTCCACCTGGTTGAATGTTCCCAGAATACCTCCATGGGGAGGCATTCAGTAGACATCCTAATCAGATGCCCAAACTATTGACTAACACGCTCCTTCCAACATGAAGGCACTGTAGTTGTAAACCAGGCTCCTTCTGGGCATCTGATGTACTCACTCATAGATGTAGATTTACAGCAAAAGTACTTCAGTAGTACAAAAAAAAAAAAAAAAAATTCAGAAGCTTCTCCTCTGATATTACTGTCAACTCTTATAAAACCCTCTTGCATCTTGTTTCAGCTCTGATGCTCTCTTTGGCAGCTTCTTTGTTCATCTCAATGCAAACTCAGTAAACAAGTTTTTCTAGCAAACCTGCAGAGCCACTAGAGTAGGACAACCCTTGGTATTTCTGCTGCAGCAGATTTCGAGTGAACTAAGACGGAGGCTGTCACCACTAAGAGTATTAGCAGAATTTGATTTGGTATTTTCTGCTTTATGGGCCCCCCTGCACTGTTATCTGGCAGTGGAACAGAGGACTTGGGGCTGTCATTTTGCATGGCATCAGCAGAGACACTGTGCAGATAGTGTCAGCGCTGGGAGATCACAGGTAGAAAAGGGTCTTTCCTCCGGGATGGGGAGCTGGTAATAAGACAGCATTAAAGAGGCAGGAAAATACAGGCCGACAACTAGAACTTATCTGCACTGCCACCAGCTCACGATGTAGAATACATGACATAAAAGAGAGGAGAGATGTTTTGTAACAGAAATACATTTCTGTTGCCAAAGCCATAGGACTATCCTGAATAGATTCTAACCTCCTATCCATCCTGTGTAGACAGCCATAGATTAGATGTCATTATGCAATTTTCATAGATTTTGTCAAACTATTCTAAAGCCTGAGGACTTGCATAATACACCAACCTTGGATTGCATTCAAAAGTCAAGAACACGAGTGTACAGGAAATTGGAATGGGAGGGAAAGTGGATGCAGTGAAGTAGGGGGGTTGGGGATATAAGATCATATGATGAAAGACAGCGAGGAAAGGAAATAATGGAATTTGAAAAGTTAAAGAGAAATCAAGAGAATCATGCTACTCTGTTACTCTTGACAGGTTGGACCTTGTTTGTTTGACTGCAGAAATGTCAGACAGAAAACACCCAAATGTCACTGCCAGACCTCCAGCTCTCTCTCTCTCTCTCTTTCTCTCTCTCTCTCACAGACACACACACAAACACACACACAAGTTATTTCCTATTTACACTGAAGTCCTCCCAAGACCGCTCTCATGAGAGAGGCATACATGTTTCTTAATCCACCTGCAGAAGAGAAATCGATAGCGTTTTGCTCACCCACGCCGAAAAAGATTTTTCAACACAGTCTCATCTGACCAGTCTACACAGCTAAATTGTTCCATGGTATCAATCTAAATATCAGCACTGATGGCAGATGAGAACCGTGGGGTTGGTGGAAGAGTGTGTGGCTCAGTAGAGTTTGAATTCATTTCCAAGTAATTACACAGAATCAAACTCACTATAAAGCTCCATAAAGCCGAGGGAAGCTGCAGATTTGGATGATAATTCTCTGTTGGTTCACATTGTCACATTGCTTTCACATTTTCATTTGATCAATTGTTATTATAAAAGAAATATTTATGGTAGCCACTTTAACTAAAAGTCAGGATATCACAGCCTCTTTTGAACAGATTTTGGCTGCTCTTTTTTTAATCTCTCGCAAATCCTTCAACTTTATGGAAGTTCAATACTAAATGGCTGGAGCAGACCTTTAATCCAAATGTCATGGTTGACAGGAAACAAGGGGCTGGTGAAACAAAGTTTAAAAGTTTGGATTTGTGGTTTCAAAATTAACCTCTAGCACTTTTTTTTATTTATTAAAAGCTGTTGCTAAGCTGCTATAATCCAGATATCCCAGTCGAAACCAGGGAAGAATTATAAATGGACACACACAGCAAAGACTCTGCAAGTGCATGTATTTGTATTAATGTCAGGAGCGTGTACAGATATGAGCCATATCTTGTAAACAACACTTGACCCAGCATACCTGCAGCACAGACTGAATTTGTATCAGCCATTGTTTATGTCCTGGAGGCTATTTCAAATGTGAGCATGAATAAAAGTGGTCAAATGTGTGTCACTGTGCACTTTATGATTCAACAGTACATGTTGCTGTGACTCCTGTCAGACTCTGGTTATTTTTTGCTCACTATTTTTTGTCTCTCCGCTCTTCTCATTTATGTCTTTGGCTGCTGTGTGACATTTTGTTTTCCTTGCAGCATTACATGTCTGCTCTCAGAAATGCAAATGCTCAAAAGGTAATGCTTTATTGGTCTTTCCTTCCATCCGCTTACATCTCCGCGCCTCACTCGCATTGTTTGCATGTGTTTGTCTGTGTGCCACGTTCATGGTAGACAGCCACACAAACGATGAAGCATTAGCCTGGGATGATGCTTTGATGCTGGTGATTCATTCTCATCTTCAGAGTCAAAGCCACTGAATGAAGGAGCCTTGCATGTGTTTTTCCACATGCATGGTAGGAATGGAAAGAAACCCTGCTAAGAACCAAGAGGTGTGTGGATATGCTACGGAGTACACCAACATTATATCTACTTATTTATGTGTGTCAGACACAAGCACTTGACGACAGGACATTAGAATATGTATTAAATTGAATATTAAATTCAGCAGTGTCGTCTCTCTGCTTCTTATTAGAAGA
>NW_019525248.1:1017913-1018571 GCF_002814215.2 Seriola lalandi dorsalis
CGATGCCGTTTTGGAGTAGAGCTCTGCTCACTGTAGTGTAGTTCAAACACAACTGTCGCGGAGCTCGAGGAGGCGGAGCTGAGTGATATGCGCTGATTGGACGGCAAAGATGCAAACGTTAATATTTGAAGTAGGCGCCTTTCTGTCCAGGGTCTGTACTCAAATTTGATATGCATGTATTACAACCCGTTTTCCAAAATTTTATTTTACCTTAACTGAAAAACGATAGTGGAAAAAATGTAGAAAAAATGTGTGGATAAATATTAAAGATTACAGCTGGTTATTCTGAACAATATAAGTGAATGGCCAGTGCAACAGGATCATTCAACAGGGTCAAAAAAACGAATAATTGGTTAAATAAAAGGCTTTGTTTTTGTGCTTTTAAACTACATATACTACACTGATCTACAAATTACCTAGTATAATATTAATATAATAATTTATTCCTTTAAGATCTTTTGTGGTCTTTTATGGATCAAGTTTTACCAATGGATTCCCATGACCCCACTGTTCTTACTCATGTAGGTCACTCATTGTGGTTTTCACTGTACCTCAATGCAGTATGGAGTAACCTATGGACTTTCATCCAATGAACATTCTTCTCTGGCACTTAAAGCCACAAAAACGGCACAGCATAGCAGTGTACTGACAGACCCCC
>NW_019525248.1:1018591-1025759 GCF_002814215.2 Seriola lalandi dorsalis
GAGTCACAACACATATGGTCAAATGGGCCCAGGAAGACTCCTGTGGTTATAATCTTTCATTTCTCTATTTTCCTCATTCTTCCTCCCCCCCCCCCCCCCCCCCCCGTTTGAGGTGTTCCAGCCAATCTAACTGCAATGGCACAAAAAAGAAGATGAGCATCATTTCTGCATGTCTTTTGTGATGCTACCCCATTAAATGAGAGACAGTGTTAATTTTTAGCATTTTGGCACAACTCAATTCCCCACAGCGTCACAACAGAGTTGGGACTTTGGCAGTCGGCGGTTGGCTGCCAGTTTCCCTCCTCACTAACAAACACACAAAGCCACTGCTACAACTGAGAAAGTAAGTAGCTACAGAAGGACAAGCCCAGTCTCCCTAGGAATAATATTCATAATGGACAGTTCTGCAGTACATTACTTTGGTCCATTAACAACTTTCAGGGCCAATGCAGGGAGGAGTGTGATGTTCTTGGTTGAACACATGTTAGTCCTTATTTAACACTGATGTACAAAAGTTTCCCTTAGGAGTTGGAATATTGTTTAAAGTCACTATGTAGGATTTGAGGATTTCTGACTTTGGCATCCATCATTATAGTAGTATCCAAGAAACAAACTGAGGCAGACAGCAATACATGCCACCACAGCCACAATAAGCAATTAAAACAGAGTTCTGTTTGAAAAGTGAAATTGCAACAGAGAAGATTTTTTTTCCCACACTATTTTATGCAACAAGACAGTATAGCCCTTCTGTATTAGTATTAAATGCTGAACTTAGATTTGAAACTGCAAGAAATGAACAGCCATGGTTCCACTTTCAAAATGTAAGGCCTTCAAAATGTAACCTTGGCAAGAGCAGTCACTGTGGAGGGCTCTGAATTCAGAAACTTCTTAAAGATGAGCTTACTAGTGAAGCCTTCACCCTTTATTGGTATGTTTTGAATGTTGGAGTCATGGCCTGTTCTTTTTGAATATACGGTGGATTACGGTATGTTTGAAATAAGAAGAGAAGGACCCTGTGGCATGAGAGGCACTTATAGTAGCTGGGTCAAGCATTCTGAAGAAAGAAAAATGAAGTAGCATTTAACTGGAAGACAGAAGAGTTTGTTAAAGCTGCTTAATTGATAGATTTCATCACTGGAACAAGCTGTAAACTGACATATTATCACTTTAAAAAGTTGCAAGGGCAAAATGTGTTAGCAAACAGATGCCGACATGTTGCGGACAAGGAGCAACATTAGCATTCATATGGAATTGTGTTTTTGTTTACCTGGGAAGTCTAATTTCAATATTCACTCTCCTTTTAAATATATCTTGATATACTATAGCTGCTAGAGTCTCCACTATGTTCACCAGGATGTTGGTAATTTTTCAGCTCTTTTCTGCAAGAAGTGTACAGCATGTTAATCAATCAGTGGGTTCATCACTACAGTTGACCTCGAATGCCCCTAATACCCCATAATACTCAATCATCTGATCCATTGTTAAAAAAAAAAAATTGTCTAGAGCAGCTTAAAAAGGAAATTGTTAAACTTAAAGCTAAGGAAGTGATTGGTTGAAAATGGCGGCATTAAAGGGGCTATAAGTATGTTTTCTCTGCCACCAAACATGGTTTCTTCCCAGGAGTGAGTGGTGGTGATTGTTGACAAGAGCTTCAGCCATCATTGTGTCAGGCAGGCTGGGGCAAACCTGGTTAGCATGCTAACTTCAGTAGAAGACAACACCTGATAGAAACAAGAATTAACATTGGTGTTGCTTTCCACTGCTGGAGAAAGCTCATAGTGAGTAAAAGAATGAAGTTTGATGCTGAACTCACAACGTTTCTTCTAGACTGGTAAGTAAAGAGCTGTTAATGCTAACGTTAGCTACGTAGCAATAGCAAAACCTACAAATAGGTCCTTTAAGGGGAAACATAGGGAGACATGGAGTAATTACTGGCTACTGGGTAGATCAACTTTCAAATTTTCAACTTCCCTGGATATTTTAGCTATAGAACATGCAAATAAATAAATAAATAAAACGAGGGAATTACTTTAAAATGTGAGTCATGTCATCAGTGGCATGCTCAAGGAAACTGGACTGAAGTTCATCCAAAGCTTCATGAAATCCACAGGAAGAGGCTTAGTTGAAGGTGCAGGATGTCTGAAGTAGACTGTGCTTACTTGTAGAGGGATGAGAAGGGTAGGGCCTCAAAAAAACATGGATTTATGATCAGACGCGCGGGCATCAATCATTCTAACTTCAGCCAGAGTTACAAGCTGCCCAAAGAAAGTTCAAAGACAAGTGTGAACCCGTATCTGGACACTTTTTTTTTCTGATTGAGTCTTTACATTTCCTGAAAATCAGTCATGAGACAAAAATGAGAAGCAGCTGACAAAGATCTTAAATTTCCTAAGATCCGAATGCAATCATACTGTTGAAATACAGGTTCGGAAGATTCAGAAAATGCTGCTAAAAATGCACACTTCATTTTAGAGTAATCTGAATTAATGTAAAAAATAACTTGTGACTATAACAAGTAACCTTTATGAAAATAGGAAAACATCTCTACAGGAAAAACACAATTCAGTTTTTCCAATAAAAATTTGACAAATTGAAAAACCACACAATTTCCAACACCACATACATTTCCCTTTGTTAAATTGAGATATTAGAAAGGCACGCGCGCACACACACACACACACACACACACACACACACACGTCTGTTTGACTTGTGCTAAGGGTAAATTGGAAATAGTGTAAGTGTTTGATGGGTGCTTGTCCATATTTCATCTGCTGAGACTGTGTGTAGGTGTGATGTTTGTGCAGTGTGACTATGCTGTACACTAATAGCATATGGACATACATGGGACTGTGCTTAGCCTCAATATGTTTGTTGAACCGCTGCTTCAGTGACATTATTTTTGATTTCAGCAACCCTCATGTCTTTCTTGATCCATCTATAGCTAAACTCAGTGCTCTGCACAGACTCGCCTTGTCAACAGTGACAATCCCACTGACTAGTTTGTTTTTTAGAGGAATGTAATTGGTTCAAACCAGCATTTATCTCTGCTCCTACCAGATCTGAGCTTCACCTGACAACGTTTGTCTGGGAATGGGATAATAGTGGTGCATACTGCTTTGCTAAAGATTAAAGGTGAGTCAATATGCTTTAATTATCTGGGAAGACTCAATTAATTAGGAGTAGCACTGCTAAACGTTGAACAATGAACCCTGTTGCTTATTTGTAGTACATATGCTTAGAATTAGCTGTCAAAACAGTTCTTGTACCTGCAGTCTATGCATCAGCTTTGCCTATAGGGACACTTCATTTCGTTGATTTGGGCCCAGGGGTACATAGTCTACAAAATGTCAAGGAGCAAAGCCATGGCCTATGTTTTCTTTTCTGTTTTGTTCTCTCTCCTTTAAAATTGTTGTTTGTTTTTTAATTGCCAACTGATTTATGGAATGAAATATATTCTTAACCTTTGAACTTGAACCCATTTTCCTTGTAATGTCATATTTTTTAGCTTTAGGCTGCTGTGGTTTAAAGGTTGGAGAAGCAGGCTCGTGACCCAAGTGGCAGGACAAATCTCTCATTGCCATCACTCAGGTGCCCTTGAGCAACGCCCCTTACCCCACCTGCTGCTCAGCAAACACAAGGTCAGACTGTGGCTGTACTGGGCAGTTTACAGGTGTGTGTCAGGGCATTCATGTGGAAGAGTGATTGGTTCTCCTGCTGCAGTACCATTTTCAATAACAAACACTAGTGTGAAGATAAATGTCATCAACATCACATTTATTCTCACAGTTTGTTTTTTCTACCTTGGATAAGTGTTATTTATATGCAAGTCACTAAAATAAAATTGTAACTGCTTGTCTTTGCCATATTTTGCCCTGGCTAAAATAACTCACAGTCGACACTTAGTACCACACACTCTGTTGTGTTTTAACACATAGTGACGTGACTGACATGTGTAAATGAGCGGAGGATTGCTGAGAACTGTGCTGTCACTCTCGCAGACTAAACCAGGAGCGAGCTGGCACAGCACATCTTCGCCTCTTATGTTCGTTTGATATTCTGATGAAACAATATATGCTTGCAAAAATCTCCACTGACCACTTAGCATGCAGGTGGTGCTGTCCTGCTGCACAGAGCTCAGCATAACAACCTATGTGGGATCTGAGTGACTGAGACTGTGGATTGTGTGCTGTTTTCCTGTGGATATTTGTTAAATAACCAAGTGCATGAGTTGGTTTGTGAATAGCAATGATTCTGTGATGCTTGTTTGCTTCACAAATAAGAATTTTGTCACCGAGGCTCTCTGCTAAATAAGCTGACCTCCACTCTTCCACTCACTTAACCCTTGGACCAAGTTATCACCAACTGAAGTTTAGGCATTTTTCTCTGCTGTGAAATATCTGAGGTTTGTCTCTACACAGCCTGAAAGTTTTTTTTGTTTGTTTGTTTTGTTTTGTTTTGTTTTTTGTTGTTTCCTTCTTCTATCCCACTGGCTGTTGTTGCTCACCTGTACTCCTGTCTTCACCATTCCAGGTAGAGCTGAGACTGATGCAACCGCCTTCTCCGAAGAGTTTGGCAAAGTACGCCTTCAGGCAAGATATCAGGAGCATCCATCATCTGTTAATGCCATACAGTTTTCAGGACTGCAGACTTTTCAACTTTTGAACGCCTTCTTGGAACTTCGGTAAACTCAGGGAAATCCAACACACAGTACGCTGTATATAGAGTATATACACAAGAGGATGATTTGTGTGTGTGTGGACGCCTCAGTGAAAACCGGGATTTGTTTGTATGTATTCATTATTTAAAAAAACATTTCTTTGATATAAAAAGTAAAGCTCCATACTGGAAGAGAACCCATAACCCATCTTACATCATGATTTATAAAATATAAGCACTGACTTCAGGAGACATTTTGGTCATTGGGTTAGTCCCTTGCGTGACTCAGTGGTGTGGGAAGAAAATGTTGTCCCAGCCGTGATTTGCCAACTTCTTATCGCTCATGGTGCAGTTTCGCTACTTTCTCCAGCCCTCCCACTCCCAATCCGCCACCCCTTCAAATGTCAGAGAACGCCTGCCTGCTGCATGGCGCTGCCTCCTGGGTAGCGTTTGTGTTTTTCATCTAAAACTAATAATAACGAGACAAGCCCTTGGAGGCGCTTTGTAATTTTTCTTCCCTTTCTCCCTTTTTCACAGATCACTACGTTTCTTTTTTATACGGCTGCACATAAAAACCCTATTATAGGCCAGTCAGGGAGTACTGCCATCTCTAATTTTCACTTGGATAGTGATTTTATTCCAGTTTTATGTCATGATATTTGCTACAAAGATTTTTCTGTTCAAGAGCCTGTGAAACTTATTACTTTACGTGACAGGGAAGCTGAAATCTACGACACTTGTTAAGTAAAGAATATTTCTGTGTAGGTTTCACATTTTTCCCCACCCTGTTTTTTCTGGTCCTGTCAAACTTGAGGACAAGCTTCTTTTTTTTGTGCGTTTCTTTTTTCCTTGTGAAAACTGAAAATTTTGCAAACAAAATAAAATCAGCGAAGATAAGTCGTCCTTTCATCTTTGCAGTATTTGTGTTATTGGTCTCATTTTGTTTTTCAGAGCTCCAGTAAACAGTGAGTGAATGAGTGAGTGAGTGGTCGAATCATTTCAGGTGTCATGAAGGATCGTTGATGTGTTTGACACTGGGTCAGTTCATTTGTTGTGCTCCATACAGAATGCACCGGGAGTGGCAATAAGTTTTCATTATTATAGACATTGATTTTCAATACGTATGAATTCTCAAGTCCACTTGATATTAACTGCATCACCCCACAAAGGTTATTACCTGGACCACCGCAGTCAGCAAAATGTTTTGACAAGTGATGAGATTGAGTGGGTGGAATGAGCCGCTGATGGACAGACATGAAAGAGCTGGGAGGGAAAATGAAACACTGTTGATACAGTCTGTTTTCAATTTGTCCTTACTAGCAAGGTTTTCCGGATTATTTTAAGGTGTGAGTGAAAATCAATGATCTCATTGTGTATCAGGAGTCCAAATATCGAAAAGAGAGTGAAATTGGAAAAGCAATATTCTCTCTATGTAGCAAAGTCTCCTGTGTGATGCAGTTAGCAATGACAACAAAACTAATGGTCCTCTGTAGTCAGTCCCAATGGGCCTGGAGTAGGCCAAACACATGAATCAAAAGCTATACTTGGTGCCCAGCTACTTCCTTGGAGTGTGAAGTACATCCTCACTTCATTACTCAAAGCCAATGACTCACATTCATTCATTATGTAGCCTACATTACAGGTTGATTATCTGAGGCATTAATAACACATGGAGCTTGATCCAAGTTAAATATGATTGATCAAGCAAGAGGGAAACAGTTTTTCCACATAATTTCCTCTTCATATACATGTACTCAAATGACATCATCATGAGTGGACACTATTACTAGATGGGCACTAGTGTCTGTGGAGATAGACATACACTGATAGAGGATACTAATTATGTCAGTAACCGGATCATGTGCTTTTCTCTTGATCTTTTGTTTTTCTTCACATCCCAGTGTGCACAGTAAAGCACAGCTGTACACAAGAGTGTGCAGAAACACGACCCCCCCCCCCCCCCCCCCCGACACATTTTTTTTTAATGTAGTCCATGCAGGTTTGTAAGAGTCAGAAGAAAAGACAGAAAAGCCTCTGAGAGAAAAAAAAAAATGCACAAAGCAGAGCGCAGAGAGCAGATCTCAGAGCAGCTCGTCTGTCTTCATTGTGTCAGTTGGGAGAAGCAGGCCACCGGGCCACAGCACAAACATGCAATAGAGGTCATGTCGACAATGGTGGAAAAAAATCGTACCTATCCTGGATTTTTACCTACAGCTCACAGCTCCCTTGTTTGCTCTTGCTGTTTTTGTGTTGCTCTTTCTTTCTCTCTTGCCAGGCTGCTCTCACAAATATAAGCTAAGTGATGCAATAGGAAAACCTTTTAAGGCTCTTTTTTCTCTCTCTCTGTCTCTCTCTCTCTCTTCTCTTTGCCCCTCCACCTCGCATGCAGTTACACAGTAATGGACCTATTTTCCAGCTAGGAGCATATCTTACCTAATGTCCTATACAGGATTAATAAACAATTTATGACTATCAGTCTTCAAAAAGGCTGATAGGCAGGGGGGCGGGG
>NW_019525248.1:1025779-1031554 GCF_002814215.2 Seriola lalandi dorsalis
GTGGGGGTGGTGTTCTTCCAGGATGTGAGTACTGAAATGTCTGTTTTCAAGTGAAATAATTAAAGTTTATCAGTGCGTATTAGGTGCTCATTAAAAAAAAAGACATGCCTATTAATGTTTACAATATCTTTCCAGTTTGGTTTCATTATCTACTCAGAGTCTCATTTGTATATGTATATATTTTGTTACGCTGAAGTAAATCAGCAGGTGGTGTTACATTTACAAATATATCACCAATTAGCTCAGCAAATGCTCTCTATTAGAAGATAAATGCTCTGAAATTGGATGTGGAGCTACTCCAGAGATAAAAGTGCAAGCTGTATGTGCAAATAGTTTATGAAGTGTTCTGTAGTTTCAAAGCCAAGAGGGCACGCTCCTGTATAATTCATAGTTTCCAAAGATTCATATCTGTGAAATAGCCATATTATTGACACTCTTTAATACAGCCTCAGACCTGGAGATAACAGGGATGTGGTAGGAAACTCCTGGAAAGGGAGCAGAGATTAAATCTCTCGTTGACAATCCCTGTGCAACTTTTACATACAATCTGCTGACTGGCCCCGCGCCAAGACTTCTCAGAGAATTGGGCAGAATTTGAGAGCGGTGAAAATATTTGGTGGCAGAGATGTGTTGTCTGTGAGTCTCTAGGTGTGTGCAGCGAGATGAATGTGATCCTCACATTCCTGGAGGATGATTTTGCGACGGGGCTCCCTCTTTCCCCGGCCATCTGCTGTTCTATTCCGTCTCTCATCTATATGGATAACAAGACATGCATTAGAATAACTAATACAACAGGCCTCATATGGTGCGGGTGCACTAACAAGGTGCTACAGATTGCAAGGATCCTCTTCGAGATTGTGCTCTGCTGAGGTTTAACGCCATACCAGGGGCTATGGGGCAACAGTAGCATTACCTGATTTCATGAAATAAGGGTTTATTGCATTGTATGTAGTCTTATGGGAGGTCATACATAACATGCTCTGGCCTAAAGATGTGTCTTTTTGCCTGCAAATAGATCGTGTTTGACCTGTTTTTCCAAACAGTAAATATATCAAGCTTTTCAAGCGGTTTACTGTACTGTCAACATCTGCAGGTGGAGAGCAAACTATTGAAGAGGAAGGCAAAGTCCAATCCATAAGAGGAGGTTGTGGTGTAACAGAGGAGAAGATAAATGGAGAAATAAAGGGATGGAGTGGGGCAGTTCCACTCTCCAGTGGAGCATCCAGTGGTGAAATAAAATTGGGGGCCGGGCCTGGGCTGGAAGAAGAAATCCCTCAGGATGAGCTCTATGCTAAAATGGAGAGATCTGAAGTGTTCTCGTCCTGAGGGGAAAGACTGTCCACATCCAGATGTTGAGTGCAGCGCTGATGATTGATGCCTGGAGGGACCGTGGTCATTGTAAATCTGCACACACACACACACACACACACACACACACACACACTTAATGTGCTTGTGTGTTAGTCAGGGATTCTCACTAAATATTTCAAAGGGCCAAGAGAGAAAACAAAGGGAAAATGGATATCAGAATCTGGAGCAGGAGTCCCAGAAGAGACACCGAAAGGAGCCCCCTTCTCCCAGTTACAACAGAAATAAAATCGTTTGATCTCTTACGCTTCTGCTTCTATTGTTATCTGCTGTAAACTTCCACCCTCCCAACCACGCTGACTGTAGCACTGTGAAACTGTGGAGGCCAACAAATATGTGCAGATAAATAGGCAGAGCAAATATGTTTGCAACCTGCAAAATACTTGATATCACCAGGGACGCACTGTTAATTTGTAGCATTTTTATACACCTTCCCACTTTAATTAGCATTATGGAGAACAACCCCCCACCACCACCACCACATCTAAGTCGCACACCTGACTTTGCCTGGCTTCTCAAAGCATTTCTAATTACCATCAATATCCACTTCATTCTTCTCAACAGGAAACTTGTTTAGTCAGTCCAATTAGTTAAATAAATGTGTGGTGGTTTCATTATGGCCCAATGGCAACTAAAGATGTGCATGGTGCAGTCTGGATGTTGGTTATAGAAGAGCGGCAGCTGGATGGATATCCACATTTTGTTCCACACGACAAAACTGTTTTTAAAAAACACCTTTTTTTTTTTTTCTTTTTTTTTACCCGTACAAAATCGATCCATGCTGGCTGAACCTTCCTGAGACTGAGTCAGAGGTCTGAATGAATTATTTAATTAAAAATTATACCTGCTTAATCCGGTATTGGCTGCATGTTCTCTGGCAGTTTTCAATTTCAGCACTGCCCAGGTTAGAGCACACTTTCTGTTACCATATGTCCCAAAATGAAAATAAATAAATAAAAAAATAGACGCTCCACAGGCCATTTATCAACAAGGGGAGATGATGTTTTGACAAAGCCTGTTTTGATTAAACACTTCATCTGTATTGGCTGCATAATCTGAACCACAGCAAACCAGTCACAGTCGCTTGATCGATACGACACCCTGGATATTGACCAGGTCTTTAGCTTAGACCACTTCCTAATGGGTCAGGACACCAGTGTTTGCTGTACCTCGCAGAGTGGGTTGTCCATTCTTGATACCAAACATCCTTATCAGTTTCTGGTCACACACACTCTCACAAAAAAAAACAAAAAACAAAAAAAAACCCTCACATCAGAGCTGCATCCTCTTAAGCTGGTGATTTTCTTATCACCACATTGCACAAACCGAGCCATTCATTAGCATTGATTTCCCTTTGAAGGACCATAAAATGGTCCTCTGTCCACCCTTTCTCTATCTCTTATTCCTGTTTTCCTCCTTGTTCTACCCTAACCTTCCCTGTGCTGTCTCTCCCCTGGCTCTGGAGGGATTCCTCCTCCTGGACGCTATACAGTAGGTGAACTCTTGTTAATTGCTCACAGCAGTTGGAGGTTATCAGCTGGCCGGCAGTGAAGGTCTGAATAATAAGCTGAGCTGAACAAGGCCCAGGTGGAAAACAATTAATACAGGAAAGAAGCTGCTGCTTTCATACCGGGGAGGATGAAGAGGCAGGAGGAGAGATTAGATGATGTGGTTGCAGGTTTAGGGGTGACTCATAAATAGGGTAAATAGGAGCGAAGGCAGTTGCTTGGCTGATTAGGCGCTGTATATAAAAGGTTGCCCTGAGCATGCTTCTGGCTGCCCTTTTCATGGTGATTCTCGCATTTCCATAATGCCACTTTCTGATGGTGGAGTGTCTGAGGTTGACAAACACACACACACACACACACACACACACACACACACACACACCCTCTCTCAGACACCACACCCACATCCTAACTATACACCAGGCTCAAAGTTTGATCTGTGTTGGACAGCACATCAATGAATGTATTGATTTTTTTCCTGCGCCATGTTTTTCCAAATGACCTTGGCTTCGCAGACAGAATTTCTGCAGAACTGAACCCATGAATCCACCTGCATGGCTCAGTTCTCATCATTTGGAATCCTCACCGGACTTGTGTGTGTGTGTGTGTGTGTGTGTGTGTTTCAATTCCTTATTTTAAAAGTAAGAGTCATATCAATCGCAGCATCCCTGTGGAACATAGAATAAATACTCATAGATGGATTTGTGAAATTTAAGTGAAGTGAAATTGTGCAGTCAAGAGGAGTGTTTCCCTCTATTTTCAGATGTACCCCCTCTTTCAAACATATTCACCCACACACACACACATACACACTCTTCTTCCATCAAGTCACCACTGTTCATCCTCCACTTTATTGCCTGCAGGCACTCTAACTTGGGAGTCTGAACTTATTATGCTTCTCCCTTCTCTGAATTTTTGGTGCACTCAGCTTGCGAATGGAGGGGGAATGAGCTCATTCCACCTGCGTCAGCACGAGGAATGGTTATGCTGCTGCAGACGGCTCGGTGAGGAAAGTGTAATGAGGAAGCACAGAGGGTTTTTTTTTTCCTTTTTGTCGTAGAGGTGGCCCCCCGCGCTCGGGATCGGCTTCTCCCTCTCAAGCAGTCAGGCGTGACGTGATTTAAGCCGCCAGCCGCCGCAGGTGAACTCCACGAGAACAGATTTATGAAAATGTTTAACTTTTCCTGTAAGACTGCTCCAGGCTCTCTGTCCTCTCTCAAAACCAATCAACCAAAACGCTCCATTTGTCTCTCTTTGTCTCTCTTCTTATCCTCCCTTCTTCTCTCTCCCCCTCTCGGCTACTGTGTCTCTCCATTTTTACGCGTTATCACACCTTTGTCCTCTTTTCCAAGAACTACGGAAATAGGGATGACAAATCTTTCTTCTCAGCAGGGATTGCTGGAGGGATTTCTTCATTGATGGTGGCTGATTCTTTCATGCTGTGGTCAGGGAAAGGCAATACTCTTATATTCTGCTTTCTCTTTCTGGGCAAGCGTTGGGCTTAAACTCGAACCCGTGGTTTTGGATTTGAACCCTGTGCTCATGTTGCTAAACAAACATAAATACTCTACTTTTTCTCTTTTCTAGAGAGCAGAAAAGAAAGAGAGAACATGACAGTTCAGTTCAGTTTGCTGATGAATGGCCTTATGTGCTCCGGCAGTTGCAACATAGAGGGCAAAAAAAAAGATAGAAAAAAAAAAGAAGAACATCGAGGAAGAGAATGGAAAGGAGATGACAAGATATGGTGTTTGTCTGATCCTTGAAAGGGGAGAGGTTTCATTACCTGAGGGACTTCAGCGGGGGGATGTCTTGGCGGCGGTGTATTTTTTTCACGCTGCTTGTCAGAGTTGCAGCGCTGCTACATAGACTTCTATGTTTTTAGTCACTCGGGGATTTCAGTGGCACCAGCAGGAGCCAGACAGCCCAAGAATCAGCTGTGATGGATGGCTATGTCTGTCCGAGAGGATGGAGGGGTCACGGGGGTTCACAGCGGTGATGGAGACACTTCCCTGCTCGGCCCCCATGACTTCTTTAATTAACCTCTTTGGGAGGACCACTCTCTTTCTTTGGAGATAATCACAGCCTGGAAAGTCCCTTCATTAGGACTTATCTGGCCTCTATGTGTCCACTAGTGTCCACAGTTTCTTTCTCTACTTCCTGTACCTCCCGTTCAGTGCAGTAATGGCACTGCCACACAGGGAGAGGAGACAACAGGAGTGGGAGCCAGCGGAGTACCTAGCCCTTCAGAGTTTTCATCCTTGGTTTCCATGTTCACACACCTCACTCAAGTCTTTGTTTTCTGCTCTCTATTCATCTCTCTAATTCTCCCTGCTAGAATTCGTTTTATTTCACAGCGAGGAAACTTCATTGATCCCACCGAGAGACAATTGCGGTTTAATGGCAAATTAGGCAAGGCACCTCTTGCCAGATCCCTTTATACCTGTCCTCGTCTCATCTCTCATTTTCTCCTCGCCGCTCTTACTGTAGACCTTGTGGCCTCATTATATACAAACACAGAAGAAGCAAAGACAGAAATAAAAATCATCCTATTTTTCACATTAGACTTCTAAAGGACAAACAGGCCTCAGTACTCCTTAGAGGAAGCGTACCCCTCTGAGTGATGCCCCAGAACAAGCAGATCAAACGCCTCTCTTCTGGCTTCTCGACTTTCTTCCTATCTCTCTATTTTGGTTTCCTTCTTTCATGTTAGGGAACAGTGGCTTAAGTGGCTCTATTGGAGTTCTGTGATGGGCTCTCAAATGAAGCCTGGGTGAACTTGGGAAATAAATTGGTTTGTTCTGAAGCCTGTGGCCCCTGTGGCGCCCCCTGCTGTTGCCTCTCCGATCTGTGCCATGTCCGATGAAAGAAGAGGGTGGGGACACAAGGCTGGCAGGGAAGA
>NW_019525248.1:1031574-1032794 GCF_002814215.2 Seriola lalandi dorsalis
GGGCAGGCGGGGTGGGATGAGTCATGCAGCTTGCTGTGCTGGAGAATTTACATTTCATTTCAGTCGATGAGAGTTTTATACATGCTAAATGAACACCCTACATTCTATTTATTCACAGTGGAAGGGGGGGGGGGTGAAGAGGAGAGAGATGCATGGACCCACAGCTCCCCCATGTGGATATCCTGCACAAAACCACCTTTTTTTTATAGTAAATCCAGAGCTTGAATTAAGTGACTTTTTAATTTAATTTAACTGACTTCTATCACCACACACGCCATCAAAGCCCTAATACTGAATATTTCGACCATTCAACAAATTTTGCTGCCACTCTGAAATCATTTTTCTTCACAAACCTGTTTTCCCTTGGTCCCAATTTTACACCATTATTTTTGTTTCACATGCCAATAAAATTCCAAGCATGCGGCATCAGTTTGGTTTGTTCTTGCATCAACAACGCAGCTATGAATTATTCATGTTTCTTTAATATTCCTGTTTATCTGTATCTTCTTCATTCTCATGCAGGCTTGCAGAGTCCTTGGGTTTTCTGCGTAGCTTATCTGAAAAGGACATGTTGCTTTACTCATTGTGTGTGATGATGTGTGTGGGATGTGTGTACCCACACCCATACATCACCGCGTTTGCATGTAATTGTTGTATTGCCTTTGCACAGAATATCCGCAAATCAGAGAGGCTGGTCTTATGTATCTAAAAAAGGGAGAATACAGAGCTTTTTATTTCAGCTCTGTATTTTTGCATATTGTGCTGTAAACAAACACACATCTGTCTTGTCCAGGTGCTGAAGTGTTAAACACCACTCAAAGCTAGTACGTCCTCTTCCTGTAACAGATGGACATCAGTTATATCACTCTGCAACACGTTTCCTTCAAACTTTCATATAACATAAATGGCATCTTTGAAATGCACTTAAGTTCACAACTGCCTGTAGTGACTAAAGAGCTTGTAACGGTTTAGCTGCTGAAGGTTTGTCAAGGTTGTAATGCTTTTTCCACATGAATAATACAGTATACAATGTGGTCCAAAAGTCAGAGACTACTTCTCCATTCATGGGGAAAGAGGGACCCTTTGTTATCATGTAAATTTTATCTGCTCCATAACAAGAGCCCATTATTAATCTTACAAAACATGCATAATTTTAAAGTAAAAAGTCTCAAGGGACATTTACTGGTTTACAGGTAGTGGTGGAGGAACTCCCACCCCCC